>NW_027361937.1:7885000-7965000 GCF_039654945.1 Dendrobates tinctorius | reverse complement strand
TGTGTTATTTAAATGTTCTGCGGTACTGTTGCTTGTATATGCATTTTAGATAACTTGGATAACCTCCTTAAGCAGTGCTACAATATTAAATTTCTTACAAAATATTATATTTCTGTTGAAGATCATTTTCTTTAATGTACATTTTATAGAATAATCTTTATCTGTCATGCAGATAAGCACTTTTTTTTTTTCTTTAATTTTTGCTATATAACTATTTGAAGTAGACTAGTAGACCTGGCTAGCTGTCTGTTTAGTTGTAGTGACACCAAGAATTGTGGTCCCATTGGTCATCACCTTTGATATTCTCAGACATCGATGGGAAAACTATCTCTGGTATTGACCAAATAAGTTTACAGAATTATCAGTTTCTGAGGCGTTAGTGACAATCAGCATGGTGACTCTTCCATTCCTGACTTTAGCAGAAATGCCACAACATAGAGAAAATTGTCACAACACGCAAAAAAGAGGCAAAGTAAACATTTAAAGATATTTATGAAACTTTTTCAGCATTTACATTTTTATCCAACATTTACTAATAAGTTATTGCATTTTTCTTAAATGGAGAACAGTATATAAAAAGTGAAATGTTCTTAATTCCAGATAACCGCACATACCATTTCTTGGCCGAGGATGATCAGGAGTGTATTGCGTAAGTGAAAATGATAAATGGTGCCTGCACTTTCAGACCATTTGATAGATTACATTCTAAATAAGCAATCTGCAATTCACTTTTTTAAAAATGCTATCTTATGGAGAATACCAGTAAATCATTACACCCATGTGAAAGGCGACTCACAACATGAAATTTCTTTTAGAAGGAAAAAAATAGTCCTTGAATGCCAAAGGAAAAAAAGTTTTTTGAAAATTTTATTAAATATCAAAAAATCCCATTTACATAAAAAATATCACTTTTCAATTTATTGTCGATATATTACATGGGTTACATAGTTGTAAAAATGTGACTCAATCCAAGAGTGTAAACAACAGCCAAGGACTCAGGTGGGGATATATCTAATGATGGCAAAACAGAGAGAAAAAGAGGGGGGAGACAATCTCTTTTTATAAGTATACCCCTATATTACGTGCATGTGCCTTTAAATATTGTGAGTTTGCAAATAATGCAGCAACAATTATATGAGAAAGGACACTGAATATAACCATCACTATAGTGCTCCGTGTTTTAAGCTATTCTAAATTCAAACATTGTATTAATGAAAAGGGAAATAATTACCAATAGTTTTGTTTAGTCCCGCCTGGACCTCAGCTACATACCCCTACGTGCGTTTCGCGTTCAATAGTTCCCGCTTCCTCAGGGGGTGGATCTGGTCTCTGTTTTCCACACTCTTTCATTGCAATGCACTGTTGCTGGCTGACCACGTCTCATTAGAGCTGGCGAGGGACAGACTGTCACTATGCGCTGAGAAAAATAGTGCACACTAAGACAATAGCTGCTACTGGGCATTGACTACCAATGCTTGCTTAGTAGAGCAGGTACTCTACTAGCCCCTGTAGTTCATTTCCTGAAGCTGATGACGCTTGGTTTCAGAGTGGGGGTGGAGGCTGCAGATGAAAATAATAGACTGAAAATTGGACTACATATCCGTCATTAACTTTGAAGTGGTTGTTCTTTACATTAATGACGTTATATTAAAGGGAATCTCTCAGCAGCTTTTTGCTATCTCAGCTGAGAGCAGCCTGATGTAGAGAAAGAGACCCTGGTTCCAACGATGTATCACTTAGATTACTGGGTACAGCAGTTGTGAGACAATCAGAGTTCTTAAATATAGCATGTAGAAGAGCGGAGAAAGCTAACCCCCACAAGTGATATTAATATGCCAATCAGTAGTAGCAGCAATAATCTTCTGCTCACTCATTGTATAGAAACAACAGCACACAGCCTAATAATTGACATATCCCTGAAATCAGTGTCTCAGCCCATACCTCTTACTGCCCTCAGATTACATAGCAAAAACCTGCTGAAAAGATACCCTTTAAAGCCCACCGACTGGAACAGCTTCAGATGTTACAAACGAGAATGTCTGATCATGCTGGTGCTTGGGAGAGCTCTGTGACAAATATTTCTGTTTCAGATGGATCTCTGTGCTGACTAACAGCAAGCAGGAAGCTCTGAACATGGCATTTCATGAAGTTCGCCCCAGTGAGGAGAACAGTATAGAAGATCTTACCAAAGCCATTATCGAGGATATTAGGCGAATGCCTGGGAATAGTGTGTGCTGCGATTGTGGTGCCCCAGGTGAGATCATGCATAAGTCAAACTCTGCACAAAATAGAATGTGACTTGTATGTATAAATGCATTTGCTATGCCTCCAAAATCATATATGGGGTAGATCTAGATCTATATATGTTTTTTCTATCTTATATAGCTTACAAACATCCTTGTGAAATTACTGCGTTTACTGTGGTTTCCAACAAAAGATATTTATCACCTATTGTCATGTTGTCTAGAAGAGTCCCATAGACTGTGAATGGAAGGGTGGGGAGAAACTGGAGATTTGGAATGCCCTTTAGTGATTGGTGGGGTCCTTGCTGAGGCCTGCAGAGATCATACACTTTCCTTACCCTCTAGAGGGGAGATAAATGTTCTTTGTGTGAAAACCTCTTTATAGCCATTTCCTATCTTGAGCAGCTTTTAAAGGACATTATGATTTATATTACACATTGCACTAAGAAAACTAGTGCAATAAATTAGTGGAAAAATGTATGAGATCAGGTGCATAGATGCAAAGATTTAGTTTCTACAGGGGTCTAGTTCTCTCACATTTCGTGTATGGGACTTTCTTTGCTCTGAAAGTCATGTTATCTAACAAGTCCCCGCTAATTTAGGCAAATCTGGGCAGTCAGATCTCACATTACCTGCATTGCAGCGGTAAGGCTAGTTTCACACTAGAGTATGGAGGCGCTGCGGATTTCCTCTGTGAAGCTCCGCCCACGGCCGCACCTCCTCCGTTGCGATTGGCGCAGATCGCCGCACCATCAAAACGACGCATGCGGAGGCATCCGCATACATCGGCCCGGCCTGCGTACCTAATGCTAAAGATAGGGTACGCAGGCCGCATGCCAACGGAGGCAGAGCTGACCGGAGGAGGTGCGGATGTGGGCGGAGCTTCACGGAGGAAGTCCGCAGCTCCTCCATACGCAAGTGTGAAACTAGCCTAAGACAATCAAGGCTTCACATTTACAAACACCGGCTGGCAACTCTCAGCGATAAATGTGCTGCGAGACCAAACTCCACGGTGTGTATATTAATAAGAAATGTCCAGTAACCTCCATACAGTAGATAATAGCTGACTGTGATGTGAGAAGTGGCGGTGTTAACGTCAAGCATGTGCTTAACATAGGAGCGTTTTTTTTATCTTTCTACTTGCTTTTACATGTGTTTTTTCTTTCTATTTTCATTTTTTTATCCATATGTCATAAAATATACGATTGATGTATGTATCTTTATTTACCAGATCCAACATGGCTGTCTATAAATCTGGGTATCCTCACTTGTATTGAATGTTCTGGGGTTCACAGAGAACTTGGAGTCCATCATTCTCGTATCCAGTCTCTCTCGCTTGACAAACTTGGAACCTCAGAGCTCTTGGTGAGAGGAAACCCTTTCCTATTATTTTTACATCCCACCATTTAAAAAGTGATTTAGGCAATTAAAAATTTTAGGACAAAATAAAATAGTGGACGAATTGTTAAAGCACTACTCCATCTTTATTTTTTATTTTAGCACTGCAGTGGTGCTACTAAAGGCAGGTTCCTGCACCCAATATTATAGTCACCACCGGATGACATCTGCTCTTCCTGGCGCTGCTGTGGTCCCGCGGAGCCATCTTGTGACCGCAGCTTCTGACTGACCGGAAGTCAGAGGTATCGGTCACAAACTCTCAATGCAAGTCTATGAGAGCTAGAATAAGTCGTAAAGTAAAGGATTAAAAAAGCTGAATAACATTACACATATTACCTAAAATTCTTTAAGCCTTATGTCATTGCTAAATTGGGAGAGCTAAAAATATCAGAAACCTGCTTGTTAACTGTTGTTCCATTGCTGTGTAAAATCTTTTTGAATTTCATCAGTGTTTTTGGTCAGAGTTTCATCAGAGTTTGGTCAAGTGCTAGTTTTTCTCCAGAGTTTCATAAGTTTTTCTCTGATGGGGAAAAAGAAGAAACTCTGAAGCTTCTCCTTTCAAACAGTCCAGGAAAATCAGACAGGTCCCGGACATTACCTGATTGCTGTCTGATTTTTTTTTAATTTTCACTGACTTGAAAATTTGCATTGTCAATTTTGATTCGTGAAAAGTCTATCTTGTCGTGGTGGCGGCTTAAAAAACCTTTTGACCAAAAAAAAACAAAGGTTCCTGGCTATATGTGTGATCTGGTGTTAGATGGGAACTGGTAATGCGTGATCGGTAAGGACGTGGTGCAAAAGTGGAGTTTTTCCAAGAGTGGATGGTGGGACTGTGGAAGGTACGCGGGGTGGAGGCGGAGCTGCGCTGGAGTCTCAAGGGGGGCCCGAAAATTTTTGCCAGTATGGGGCTCTGAAATTCCTAGTGGCAGCCCTGGGACCATTCAGTCCAAGGAAAAAAAATCGTACGTGTGAACTACCCCGTAGACTAAGCACCATCCATGAAAAACACTGATAGAACGCATATGTGGTAAACTGACGACTGAATGATCATTATGGTGCCATTATTGTCGCTGTATCCAGAGGTCTAGGGATGTAGACTGAAAGATATCAGTTTTTATATTATTACTACTAATTAATGATAGACATACTCTGCTCACTTATCTCATCTCCATGGTGTATTTTCAGCTAGCAAAAAATGTTGGTAACTCTGGATTCAATGACATTGTAGAGGCCAATCTCCCATCTCCGACAATCAAGCCTACTATAGACAGTGCCATGTGAGTAGATCATGATTTTAACATTTTACTTTATTGGTGTCTTTTACGTGAAAGAGTAAAACTCTACTTTAAAAAGATGCCATGTCTGAGTGATAGTTAGAAAGTCTTGGTCACTTTTCCTATTGCTGTACCACATCACAAGTCCACAAGTGCCGAGTATGAGCTGTAACACAGTCTGAGCCTTCATCTATACCCTTCTACCTGAGAGTGGCATAGCAAAAGTTTTTTTTGGAAATGCTGTTACTCTTTAAAGACCTCATGAAGCTATTGAAGCTATTATTTAATGTACCTTTTTTTTGTTACATTTAATAGGAACACTAGAAAAGATTTCATTACCTCCAAGTATGTACACTGGTTATATACGAAAAGAAGCAACTTACACCCGTTGACACGGCAGCATGATCTTCAAGATGCTGTTCGGTTTAAGGATATTTTTGCACTGATCCAGGCCTATGCAGAAAAGGTTGAATTGACAGAGCCCTTGCCCCAACCAGCACAGGTAATTGTTGTGTATTCAATGTGATCCTGTGTACTTGTAGTATTGTCATTAAGAATGTAAAGAAATATTCACGTGTTTTGTGTATGCACATTAGAAAATATCACATACAGTTGTAAATAAAATTTGCTCCCCATTGCAAAATAGGTTTATTAGCAAACAGTGAAAAAAGAACATTGTGAATAGCTTAACACAACTACTATATCAAGTGATTTCTCCAAATTCAACAGAAAATGACACTTTTATTGCCTCGAAGTGTTTCAACCCCTTCATGACAAGTGTCTTTGTACTTAGTGGAGCACTTTTGGCTGTTATGACCTGCTGCAAACATTATGCATAGTCAGACTCCAGCTTCCAGCAGCCTTCCAGGGGGAATCTTATCCCATTCCTCATGGGCAATAGCCTACAGTTTACTAATATTCTTGGGTTATCAGGAGAGTTGTCCAAAGAAGAAATAATTGCCATGCACAAAGAAGGAAAATTATACAAAAAGATACAAAGCTTTCAAATGTTCCTAGATATACAGTTGGAAACAGAGTTTGCAAGTTCAAAGTTAGAGGAAAACTAGTGGCTACACCACCATGGATGTAGAAGAAAGAAGAGGCTGTCTCTGGGGGCTACCGGATTCCTGAAGAGGCTGGTGAACAAAAACCGTCAAATGACTGGAAAACACCTGTAGCAAGATTTGGGGGCTGCAGGCAGTGAGGTTTAAATTTGCACAGTAAGGCACATGCCTGAACTTCAAGATGTGCTTGCTTCACTATTCATCCAAAAGCACAATAAAAGGGCCTGACACCAGGTACCCACACTTTGCAGTCAATAGCGAATTGCTGTATAGCGTGGCTACACTGAGGGGAGGTGAAATAGTGGAGCAGCTGTTGGTTCCAGGGCCATACCAGCGGAGGGTTGTAGATATGGCCCATTCTCATGTTTTGGAGGGACATCTGGGGATGAAGAAAACACAGGAGAGAACACTGCAGAGGTTCTATTGGCCGGGCTGTTATCAGGAGATCTTGAATTATTGTAGATCCTTCCCCACCCGCTAGATAACCGCTCCCTCTGCGCATTTCCAAAGTTCTCTAGTCCCGTTACCGGTAATAGAGATCCCGTTTGAGCACAATCCCTAGTAGGTCCGTTAGTTGAGTCTGCACGACTGCACAAATATATCCTAGTGGTCATGGACTATGTGACCCGGTACCCTGAAGCAGTACCCAAAGGAACTCTTCAGCTAACAGTTTCGCCCTGGAACTTGTCCATATTTTAGCTAGGACGGGCCTGCCAAAGGAGAGTCTGACCAACCAGGGAACCCCATTCATGAGCAAAGTTATGAAAGAACTTTGTAGGGTCCTCCAGATTGCCCACCTGCGAACCTCAGTGTACGATCCACAGACCGATGTCCTAGTAGAGCACTTCAATAAAACCCTGAAAGCCATGCTTAAAAAGGTCATTGAGAAGGACAGTCGAGACTGGGATTACCTGCATCCATTTCTGCTCTTCTCCATCATGGAAGTTCCCCCGGCCTCTACTGGTTTCTCGCCATTCGAACTCTTGTATGCACGACATTGCAAGGGCTCCTGGACATCACCAAGGAAACGTGGGAAGCTGAGGTCACAGCACATCGGAGCATCATACAGCATGTTGCCCAGCTGCTGGAGAGGATGGTGAAAGTGATGCCTGTTGTGAAGGAGCATCTTCACCTGGCACAGGAGGCACAGGCAAGGGTGTATAACTGATCAGTGAGGTTGAGGCAATTCCAGCCAAGGGACCGCGTGCTAGTGCTTATCCCCACAGTGGAGGGCAAGTTCCTAGCCAAGTGGCAAGGCCCATTCAAGATGGTGGAATAACTGGGAAAAGTTAATTATAAGGTACACCAGCCAGGGCAAAGGGAGCTGCACCAGGTCTATCACTTGAACTTGCTAAAACCCTGGCAAGACCGAGAATCGCTGGAAACCCCTTGACTGGGAGCCAGTCCCAAATTCACCGTGGACGATGTCACCATTGCAGAGACTCTAGTGCCGGCCCAGAGGCAACAGTGTTGGGAGCTGTTGCAACGGAACCAGGACCTATTCTCAGAGTTGCCGTGGCATACGTAGGTGATTGAGCATGAAGTGTTGACAGAACCGCACGTAAGGGTGAACCTCAAGCCTTATAGAATTCCGGAAGCACGTAAAGAGGTGATATCCAATGAGGTGAAGAGGATGCTAAACCTCGGGGTGATAGAGGAGTCGAAAAGTGGATGGTCAAGTCCCATCGTCCTCATACCGAAGCCTGACGGTGAGTGGCGATTCTGCAACGACTACCGCAAGCTGAATAAAGTCTCTAGTTTTGACGCCTACCCTATCCCTCGGGTGGACGAGCTCATTGAGAGACTTGGACACGCGAGGTATATTACAACCCTGGACCTGACAAAGGATCCCCATGTCCCAGAGTTCTAAGGAGAAGACAGCCTTCTCGACACCTGATGGGTGTTTTCAATACACCAGGATGCCCTTCGGTCTGCATGGGGCCCCGGCCGCCTTCCAGAGGGCGATGGATCAGATCCTGGCTCCACATAAGAAGTATGCCACAGCGTTCCTCGATGACATAGTGCTCTCTAGCCCTGACTGGGTTAGTCATCTGCCAAAAGGACAAGCGGTACTGGATGCTTTAAGAAATGCGGGGTTCACGATAAATCCGAAAAAATGTGCCAAAGGGAAGGAAGAGGCCAAGTACCTAGGCTATGTCGTCAGGAGAGGTGAAATTGAGCCGCAAATCAACAAGATCGAGGTGATCCAAGAGTGGCCGCAACCGCTTTCCAAGAAGCAAGTGAGGGTGTTTCATAGAATTGTGGGGTACTATCAGCTATTCATTCCGAATTTCGCTATGATCACTGCGCCATTGACAGATCTTCTTAAAGGCACCAAATCAACGATAATTAAATGGTATGATGACACCGAGATGGCGTTCCAGGGATTTAGAGCTCTGTGTAAACATCCGGTTCTGGTCGCACCAGACTTCAGCAAAGAGTTCGTGGTCCAGACGGGTGCCTTAGAAGTTGGCTTGGGAGCCATGCTGTCTCAAGTAATCAATGGAGAAGAACATCGTCATGCGAGAACTACGCCATCGTGGAGAAGGTGTGTCTAGCCATAAAATGGGCCGTGGATACACTGAGGTACTATCTACTAGGCCGGAGGTTCAAACTTGTGTCCGATCATGCCCCTCTGAGATGATTAAGGGAGAGAAAGGGTAAGAACACCCGGGTGACTAGGTGGCTCTTAGGCCTCCAGGATTTCAAGTTCCATGTAGAACACAGGCCCGGGAAGTCACACGGGAATGCAGATGCCCTCTCCCAAATTCCCTATTTCGTGTCTGAAGGTGCCAAAGCCCCCGGCTTTGGGCAAAGGGGGGGGATATGTGACAGGGTCACTGGCACGATATGTGAGGGGAGATATGTATCACGGAGACTGCTTTCTTCCGTGATCTAGAAACCCATAAGTTTCTTTTCAGCATGATATATGCTGAAGGAGTTAAGCGGCCATGTTATGGGCGGGTTTTTAGGTGAGTAGGTAAGAGATGGGCAGGACGCCTACTCACCATATCTCCACCTCAAGGGTGTGGCTGGGGAAATAAATGTTCAGCCAGGTTTTTTTTTTCTGTGGTCTGTGTTGTGTGGAGGCAAGCAAGCCTCTAGGCTGATGCTCCTATCAGAGCTACTATGTGTTTTGGCCCAGAAGTACTGGGCAGGACCGACTATGAACTTTCTATTTCCTTTTGAGCCAGCAAGGCTGTTTTCTTTTACCATTTTTTGTTTATGATACAATAAACCACCCAAAGACTTCAACCCATGTGTACCTGTGTCTATCTCGAGGAGCAGCTAAGGCTAGTTTCACACTAGCGTTTATTTCCTGCAGCGCACGGTGCCGCTAAGCCCCGCCCCCTCCCGGCTCCCTGCCCGCCCCATCCGGTCATCGCCGCCTACTAGCGCACATGGGCGCTTGCGATCTGCGCACCCTATCTTTAGCATAGGGTGCGCAGATCGTGCGCTGGCCGTGCGCTAGCAGGATTTTGCCGTGCGCTGTGCACTTTTGAAGGTGCGCCCGTGTGCGCCGAACGCAGCATGTTGCATTTCGGCGCGCACGGCGTACCTTCAAAAGTGCGCAGAGCACGGCAAAATCCTGCTAGCGCACGGCCAGCGCACAATCTGCGCACCCTATGCTAAAGATAGGGTGCGCAGATCACAAGCGCCCATGTGCGCTAGTAGGCGGCGATGACCGGATGGGGCGGGCAGGGAGCCGGGAGGGGGCGGGGCTTAGCGGCGCCGTGCGCTGCAGGAAATAAACGCTAGTGTGAAACTAGCCTAAGTGAGCCAACCTTCCACAAGGGGTAACACAAAACTGAAAAAAATTATGGTCTATGGATCAGCAGTGTGTCTGGAGGCGGATGAATGAGACATATAAGTTGAAAAGAACAACTTACCTTCAGAGAAACATGGTGGCGGCTCAATGATGCTATGAAGCTGTTTTATTTTTCTAGTACTGCAACCTGCAGCATATGGAGGGCATGAGATGTACTTAATAAAGTATAACGAAATCCTAAAGAAAGTGTCATGGCTAGTGTTGAGCATTCCGATACCGCAAGTATCGGGTATCGGCCGATACTTGCTGTATCGGAATTCCGATACCGACTTCCGATATTTTTTCAATATCGGAATTCGGCATCGGAATCGGAAGTTCAGTTGATTGACAGCCTGACGTCATCATGATGCGCGGTGTGTGCGCATCATGATGCGCCGTCATTTCGGGCCTTCCGGGGGTCTCTGCCGGCCTGCCGGGGGGCTGTGCCGGCCTGCCGGGGGGCTGTGTGGACTGCCCGGGGTCTGTACCGGCCTGCCGGGGGGCTGTGCCGGCCTGCCGGTGGTCTGTGCACCCTGTGGGGGTCTGTACCGGCCTGCCGGGGGGCTGTGCCGGCCTGCCGGTGGTCTGTGCACCCTGTGGGGGTCTGTACCGGCCTGCCGGGGGGCTGTGCCGGCCTGCCGGTGGTCTGTGCACCCTGTGGGGGTCTGTACCGGCCTGCCGGGGGGCTGTGCTGATGTCCGGGGGTCTGTGCAAGCATCGTCAGATGGGACTACAAGTCCCATCTGACGATGCCTGCTACCATGACAGTGATTGACACATTAGCCAATGATGGGACAGTAGTAGTCCCATCATCCGGCTAATGTGTTAAATGTTAAAAAAAAAAAAATACTACATACATACTACATGCATGCTACATACATACTACATGCTACATACATACTACATATATACTACATACATACTACATACATGCTACATACATGCTACATACATACTACATACATACTACATACATACTACATGCATGCTACATACATACTACATGCATGCTACATACATACTACATGCATGCTACATACATACTACATGCATGCTACATACATACTACATGCATGCTACATACATACTACATGCATGCTACATACATACTACATGCTACATACATACCACATACATACTACATATATACTACATGCATGCTACATACATACTACATGCTACATACATGCTACATACATACTACATATATACTACATACATACTACATACATACTACATACATACTACATGCATACTACATACATACTACATGCATGCTACATACATACTACATGCATGCTACATACATACTACATGCTACATACATACCACATACATACTACATACATACTACATACTACATATATACTACATGCATGCTACATACATACTGCATGCTACATGCATGCTACATACATACTACATATATACTACATGCATGCTACATACATACTACATGCTACATACATACCACATACATACTACATGCTACATACATACCACATATATACTACATACATACAATACATTCATACAATACATACATAGACATACAGTACATATAACATAGAGTAACATACTTACCAATACTTGTCACATTGTTCCCCGAAGCCATTGTCTTTTCCGGAATAAATATTAACATAACAAACCACAAAAATACTCACCCACGATCCGAAGCAGTCCACGAGTGTGTCCCACGACGATCTTGGGTAGAGAACTGCAGCATCAGATGATGCTGCCGTTCTCTACGGGCTGCAGGAATCCAATGACGGAAGGTAGGTATCCTTCCGCACTGTATTCCTCCGCCACTTAAAAAAAAAAAAGTCCCTAGTCTCACTTTATGCCATTTCTGCGTGGGAATTTCCCACACAGCAATGGCATAAAGTGAGACTAGGGACTTTTTTTTTTTTTAAGTGGCGGAGGAATACAGTGCGGAAGGATACCTACCTTCCGTCATTGGATTCCTGCAGCCCGTAGAGAACGGCAGCATCAGCTGATGCTGCAGTTCTCTACCCAAGATCGTCGTGGGACACACTCGTGGACTGCTTCGGATCGTGGGTGAGTATTTTTGTGGTTTGTTATGTTAATATTTATTCCGGAAAAGACAATGGCTTCGGGGAACAATGTGACAAGTATTGGTAAGTATGTTACTCTATGTTATATGTACTGTATGTCTATGTATGTATTGTATGAATGTATTGTATGTATGTAGTATATATGTGGTATGTATGTAGCATGTAGTATGTATGTAGTATGTATGTAGCATGCATGTAGCATGCAGTATGTATGTAGCATGCATGTAGTATATATGTAGTATGTATGTAGCATGCATGTAGTATATATGTATGAATGTATGTAGCATGTAGTATGTATGTAGTATGTATGTGGTATGTATGTAGCATGTAGTATGTATGTAGTATGTATGTAGCATGCATGTAGTATGTATGTAGTATGTATGTAGTATATATGTAGTATGTATGTAGCATGTAGTATGTATGTAGCATGCATGTAGTATATATGTAGTATATATGTAGCATGTAGCATGTATGTAGTATGTATGTGGTATGTATGTAGCATGTAGTATGTATGTAGCATGCATGTAGTATATATGTAGTATGTATGTAGCATGTAGTATGTATGTAGTATGTATGTAGTATATATGTAGTATGTATGTAGCATGTAGTATGTATGTAGCATGCATGTAGTATATATGTAGTATATATGTAGCATGTATGTAGTATGTATGTGGTATGTATGTAGCATGTAGTATGTATGTAGCATGCATGTAGTATATACGTAGTATGTATGTAGCATGTAGTATGTATGTAGCATGCATGTAGTATATATGTAGTATGTATGTAGCATGTAGTATGTATGTAGCATGCATGTAGTATATATGTAGTATGTATGTAGCATGTAGTATGTATGTAGCATGCATGTAGTATATATGTAGTATGTAGCATGTAGTATGTATGTAGCATGCATGTAGTATATATGTAGTATGTAGCATGTAGTATGTATTTAGCATGCATGTAGCATGTACTATGTATGTAGCATGCATGTAGTATATATGTGTTATGTATGTAGCATGTAGCATGCATGTAGTATGTATGTAGTATGTATGTAGTATATATGTGGTATGTATGTAGCATGTAGTATATATGTAGTATGTATGTTGCATGTAGTATTTATGTAGTATGAATGTAGCATGTATGTAGCATGTATGTAGTATGTAGTATGAATGTAGCATGTATGTAGTATGTAGTATGAATGTAGCATGTATGTAGCATGTAATTTTTTTTTTTTTTTTTTACATTCAACACATTAGCCGGATGATAGGACTATTACTGCCCCATCATTGGCTAATGTGTCAATCACTGTCATGGTAGCAGGCATCGCCCGATGGGACTTGTAGTCCCATCGGACGATGCCTGCACAGACCCCCGAAGCCTGCACAGACCACCGGCAGGCCGGCACAGCCCCCCGGCAGGCCGGCACAGCCCCCCGGCAGGCCGGCACAGCCCCCCGGAGCCTGCACAGACCACCGGCAGGCCGGCACAGCCCCCCGGCAGGCCGGCACAGCCCCCCGGAGCCTGCACAGCCCCCCGGCAGGCCGGCACAGCCCCCCGGCAGGCCGGCACAGCCCACCGGAGCCTGCACAGACCACCGGCAGGCCGGCACAGCCCCCCGGCAGGCCGGCACAGACCACCGGAGCCTGCACAGACCCCCTGGCAGGCCGGCACAGCCCCCCGAAAGGCCCGTACAGACCCCAGAGAGGCTGTACAAGGGCAGGAAAGGGTTTTTCTTATTCCGATACCGGAAGTCCCATAGACTTGAATGGGACTTCCGGTATCGGAATCGGCGATACCGATACTTTTTTAAAGATCGGCCGATACCATCCGATACGATACTTTGAAGTATCGGACGGTATCGCTCAACTCTAGTCATGGCTTCTATAAGGAAGTTAAAGTTTTGACATCATTGAACCTTCCAACAGGAAAGTCCACCAAGGCTTGCTTTCAGAAGAAGTTCTGAAGAGGTCCTCACAATCGCCTGACTTGAACCCCAAAACTTTGATGGGATTTGAAAAAGGCAGCTGCAGATCACAAACCCAAGAATATTAGTGAACTAAAGAATATTTTACCCTAAAGAAGGGGCTACAATTCCTCATGAATGCAACTAGAAGTTGTGTTTGGCAGTTCATTCTGTTTGTCATGAATGATAACAGTCAAAGAGGCTCTACGAAGAGCCAAATACACTAGTCATGGAGGGGTTCTGAGACTGCAGTGGTCAATAAAAGTGCCATTTATGATGAATTTGGAGAAATCACTTGGTTTATTAGTTGTATTGAGCTATTCATATTGTTCTTGTTTTATTTCTTTATGGCAAACAGCAGAATGTTTGTAAATGATGTTATTTGCTTATTCTATTTCAGGAGGCTGGTGAGACCATTCTGCATTTGGCAGTGCTATTGTCAGACAGAACATCATTACATATTGTAGACTTTTTGGTACATAACAGGTAAGCAAATTAATACTATATATGTAGTTGTTTTATGAGGTGCTTATTTTATATGCTATCTGCATGGATGAGTAAAAAATGTAAATTGTGTTTTCTACAGTGGAAACCTAATGAAGCAAACTGTCCGAGGAAACACCCCGCTTCACTACTGCAGCTTGTATAACAAAACTGAGAGCATAAAACTTTTCCTGAGAGCTAAAGTCAATGTAAAGATAAGTAAGTACCTTGGTATACCAGCAGACGTATATACACCTCCCCATGTTTGCTGCGGGCTCCGGCGATGAGCCGACGATGTGGAATCGCGATCTACCCGCGACTGTTAACATGCTGCGAGCAGGAAGTGTGTCATTATCTCCTCCCATTGGCGACCGTATCACATGACTGCAGATCGCCGATGGGTTAGCATGACAACCCGGGGTCAGCAGGAGACCCCTGTGGCTGTGATAGCTGGATAGCTATGAGTGCCGCCCAGCAGTTGGCGCTCATAGCAAGTGAGCATATCTCCTACGTAGAGCAGGGCTGGAGCCCTGCTCTATGTAGCACAAGCGATCAGATGATCGCAGCTTCTAGTCTCCCATGGAGACTATTGAAGCAAGTAAAAAGTAAAAAAAAATTTAAAAAAAAAATATTAAAAAAATTAAAACATATAAAAGTTCAAATCACCCCCTTTTCACCCCATTCAAAATAAAACAAAAAAATAAAATCATACATACACATATTTGGTATCGCCGCTTTCTCAAAATCACCCGATGTATCAATATATAAAAAGCATTAATCTGATCGGTAAAACCGCGCAGCAAGAGAAAAAATCGAAATACCAGAATTACATTTTTTTTGTCGCTGCAACATTGCAATAAAATGCAATAACGGGCGATCAAAAGATAATATGCACACCAAAATGGTATCAAAAATAATGACAGATCGGCGCACAAAAAATAAGCCCTCACCCGGCCCCAGATCCCGAAAAATGGAGACGCTACGGGTCTCAGAAAATGGCAACTTTTTTTTTTGCAATCTCACCGCATTTGGAATTTTTTTCCCGTTTTCCAGTACATGATGTGGTGAAATCAATGGTGCCATTCAAAAGTACAGCTCGTCCCGCAAAAAACAATCCCTCACATGGCCATATTGACGGAAAAATAAAAATGTTATGGCCGTGGGAAAAAGGGGAGCAAAAAATGGAACCGGAAATACCCGTGGTCCTTAAGGGGTTAATAATTCTGGTGAAACTGCAGTATAAAGTTTGGGTCTAACTGGACACCCAACTCCTCCCTTCACAGTATAGCGGTATTTTTGTTCTCCAGCTTTCTTCCTGTGGATCATGACACAGTAATTGGGATTATCCTATAAATGATCGCTCTAGTAAATGGCGCCGATTCTAGCAGAAGTAATGCACATGATGGGACATACGGTATCCTCTCCTTGCAAGCGTCTTTCGTGTCCTGATCCAGAACTTTTCGGCCAGATCTCCTTAAATTTTCACATTACCAGATGACTTTTCATTTCGTTTTCTTGCTTTATGCCTTAAGGGTGATAGAATGAAATTGGATAACAATTTGCATGTCGAATAAATTAGCATCGCACAAGTTGCTAAGAATGAAAATGTGAAAAATGCGATTTTCTATGCTCCAGTTCCTAAGAAGCTAGACCCTGCAATTCCTAACCTGCGTTACTTACCGATAATGATTGTATCACCTTTACAGCTCTGTTGGTTTTATTTCTCATGTTTTTTTCATAACTTTTAATTTTTGCAGAAAATGAAGTTGGGGAAACGGCTCTCGATATTGCCAGACGCCTGAAACTTTCTCTTTGCGAAGATTTGGTAAGAGAATTAAAATGGTCACACATACAGTGGCTTGCGAAATTATTCATCCCTCTGGACCTTATACCCATTTTGTTATATTACACCCTGTGTTTAACCCCTTAATGACCGCCAATACGTGTTTATACTGACCTGAGATATAAGAGAATATCATCCCCATACAGGTGACAATCCAGCAGCTGTCGGCTGTCCACTAGAGCTGACAACTTGCTGCATCAGCCACGATCAGTGTTTGCACCGTCCATATCTTTTAACCCCTTAGTTGCTGCTGTCAATAGTGACCATATCGTATAAATGGGTAGCAGAGTGTTGGGGCTCCTTCTTAATCCGCATCAACACCTAGACATCATGATTGTGTGGCCCTGATGTTTGGCCATGAACTGCCATGGCAAATAGCGGACTTGGAGTCTGCCGGCTGTAGTAACCTGTTCAGAAGTTAGCAACATTTAGGTGGTAAAAACACACATTTCATTCCTGTTATGCCACTTTGCATTAATTCCTGAAAATCATCTGAAGGGTTACTAAACTACCTGACAGCAGTTTTCAGTATGTCAGGGGGTGCTGTTTTTAACCCCTTTCCTACATTAGACGTACTATTCCGTCCATGTGTCCTGGGACCTCTAAGTCCCAAGGATGGAATAGTACGTCATAGCGATCAGCAGCGCCCCCCGTTGGGAGCGTCACTGATCGCGGCCGGGTGTCAGCTTCTTATCACAGCTGACACCCGGCACTATGTGTCAGGGGCGGTCACGGACATGATCGCAGTTTACCGGGGGTTTAGGGAAGCATCGGCAGGGAGGGGGCTCCCTCCGTGCTTCCCTGAGACCCCCGCAGCAGCGGAATGTGCAGCGCTGCTCTTGGGGCCTCCTTCCCTACAGAGCGCAGGCACAAGGAAGCCTTCTGCACTGCCTGTGACAGATTGCTGATCTGTCAAAGCGATCTGTGATGTGACAGATCAGCGATCTGACACATGACAGTGATGTCCCACCTGGGACATTGTAATAAAGTTAAAAAAAAAAAGTGTAAAAAAAAAAAATATTCCTTAATAAAATTCATTTTTTGAAACAAAAACCACAATAAAAGTACACATATTTGGTATCGCCGCATCCATAACGACCCGCCCTATAAAATTGTCCCACTAGTTAACCCCTTTAGCGAACCCCTTAAAAAATAAAAAACGAAGCAAAAAATAATGATTTATTATCATACCGCCAAACAAAAAGTGCAATAATGCGCGATCAAAAAGACAGATATAAATAACCATGGTACCGCTGAAAACATCATCTTGTCCCGCAAAAAACGAGCCACCATGCAACGTCATCAGCGAAAAAATAAAAAAGTTATAGCTCGTAGAATAAAGCGATGCAAAAATAATTTTTTACAACACCATTTTATTTTTTAGGGAACACATCACATTTGAAGTCACTTTGAGGGGTCAATATGCTAGAAAATACCCAAAAGTGACACCATTCTAAAAACTGCACCCCTCAAGGTGCTCAAAACCACATTCAAGAAGTTTATTAACCCTTCAGGTGCTTCACAGGAATTTTTTGAATGTTTCAAAAAAATGAACATTAAACTTTTTTTCACAAAAAAAATTACTTCAGGTTCAATTTTTTTATTTTACCAAGGGTAACAGGAGAAATTGGACTGCAAAAGTTATTGTGCAATTTGTCCTGAGTACGCTGATACCTGATATGTGTGGGGGGAACCACTGTTTGGGTGCATAGCAGAGCTCGGAAGGGAAGGAGCGCCGTTTGACTTTTTACAAGTGACCCCATTTTGGAAACTAGACCCCCCGAGGAACTTATCTAGTTATGTGGTGAGCACTTTGAACCCACAAGGGCTTCACAGAAATTTATAACGTACAGCCGTACAATTAAAAAATCATATTTTTGCAACAAAAATTATCTTTTCACGCCCAATTTTTATTTTCCCAAGGGTAACAGGACCCCAAAAGTTATTGTGCAATTTGTCCTGAGTACACTGATACCCCACATGTGGGGGTAAACCACTATTTGGGCGCATGGCAGAGCTCGGAAGGGAAGCAGCGCCATTTGACTTTTTTGGCTGGAATTGAGATTGGACGCCATGTCGCGTTTGGAAAGCCCCTGATGTACCAAAACAGTGGAAACCCCCCAATTCTAACTCCAACCCTAACGCCAACACACCCCTAACCCTAACCCTAGCCCTAACCCTAATGGGAAAATGGAAATAAATACTTTTTTTTTTTTATTTTATTATTTTTCCCTAACTAAGGGGGTGATAATGAGGGGTTTGATTTACTATTTATGGCGGTTTTTACATTTACAGATTTTAAAAATTTGGCCCAGTCACTAAAGGGTTAAATATGTTTGTAATCCGAATTGTATGTAGTGGATTAGCAACAAATAGTCTAAGTTGGTGAAATGAAGTGAGAAAAATATAGGCATAAATAAAATTTATGGAATAAAATAAAAATTGGGATGTTCGTATGTATTCACTCCTTTTTCTATGAAGCCACTAAAAATTTCTGGTGCAAGCAATTGCCTTCATAAGTCACATGATTAGTGAAAGGAAGGCCACCTTTGTGCAATCTAAGTGTCACATGGTCTGTCAGTATACACACACCTGTTCTGAAAGGGCACAGAGGCTGCAACACCATTAAGCGAGAGGCATCACTGACCAAACACCATGAAGACCAAGGAGATCTCCAAACAAGTCAGTGACAAAGTTCTTGAGGAGTCAGGGTTGGGTTATAAAAAAAAAAAATATACCAATTTCTGATGATCCCCAGGAGCACCATCAAATCACAACAAATCTGCCAAGAGAGGACGGCCCACCAAAACTGTCAGCCTAGGAAAGGAGAGCATTAATCAGATAAGCAGCACAGAAACCAAACCTAACCCTGAAGTAGCTCATCTTCCACGCGCCCTCGCAGCATCTCGTTGGTCCTGGCGCCCTCCCAGCATCTCGTTGTTCCCGGCGCCGAAGCTCTTCCTGTGCCGAACGATCATGTGGCCTTGCTTATTAAGCTAATTAATATTCCCTCCATGCCTATGGGAATGGAGAAGCGTACATATTCATTACGTTAATGAGCGGGGCCACGTGATCGCTCGGCACAGGAAGAGCTGTTGGCACCGGGACCAACGGGATGCTGCTGCGAGGGCGCCAGACCAACGAGATGCTGCGAGGGCGCGCAGGAGGGTGAGTAGGATATCTTCTGGAAGCCGACGGCTGCGGGTGTCACTGTGCCCGCTATAAGAGAAATGAATATTCATTTCTCTTTAGCAGCGGCACAGGTTTTAGCCACAGCCGCCGACTCCTGCCTCTGTCACCCGCCGCTCCCCCTCCCCCGCCGGCTTTCTGGAACAATTGACTCGTGTATAAGCTGAGGGGGGCGTTCTCAGCACAAAAAAATGTGCTGAAAATCTCGGCTTATACACGAGTATATACGGTATATAAAATTTGAATTTCATTACTGCTCTAGAAAATAGGAAAATACGAAGATACTTAGCACATAATTTGGTGAATTCATGCATGCCCAGCGGCCACAACAAGGGGATCTTCTTTACTGTAAACCTATGCTAATGCAGTTCCTCTACTGGGTGATTTGAGACTGGGACGGAGTTTCACCTTCCAACAAGACAATGACCCAAAGCATACTGCTCAGTCAACACTTGAGTGGTTTAAAGGGAGAAACGTGTAAATGTTTTGGAGTGGCGTAGTCAAAGCCCAGACCTTAATCCAATTGAGAATCTGTGGTCAATGTGAGTGTATTGAGTATGGAGTGCACAGATTGCTAACATATACTGTAGCACTGCAAACAGGAAAAACATTGTTTCATCCTAGATCGGGAATAGGTAGACATCTTTTATGACGATTTTTACAAGTTCTAGTAATATTGTGTATTAACATTAAAATAGAAAAACCACTCTACATAGGAATAGGATTATACTAGCTAATTGGTAGTAGTTCAACCCCAGTGACCACTACCAATCATTAAAATAAAGGGGCATTCTCTCTGTATGGTTATACATCCAGCACTGAGCAGAGATTTGTACTTTGGCCCTGTTTAGAAGGGACCACTGTGCTATACTTTCCACAACCTCTTAATTCTAACATGTGCTCTTACTTGCTCTGACTGGTAAACTTACTTTATTCTTGTCCAGTCTTTTGTTAAGCCTCCAATCTCGCTATGTGACTGCAGACATCTCAATCCTCACAGCTTGTGCAACGCATGCTGTCTGAATTCTACAGTGTCTGTGGTGACAGCGGGCAGTCACGTGCCTGCAGATATGCAATATTCATACTTCTTGACACATACCAACTAGATGTGCATGGTTTCACTCAATTCACTTGTATTGATCGAAGTTGGGTATATCTAGTCCAAATGTGGCAAGAAATATGCATATCACATACAAGTGCTTCTCACAAAATTAGAGTATCATCAAAAAGTTATTTCAGTTCTTCAATACAAAAAGTGAAACTACTATATTATATAGTCATTACAGAGTGATCTATTTCAAGTGCTTATTTCTGTTAATGTTGATGATTATGGCTTACAGCCAATGAAAACCCAAAAGTCATTATCTCAGTAAATTAGAATACTTTATAACACCAGCTTGAAAAATTATTTTAAAATCCGAAATGTTGGCCTACTGAAATGTATGTTCAGTAAATGCACTCAATACTTGGCCGAGCTACTTTTAGATCAATTACTGCATCAATGCAGCGTGGCATGGAGGCGATCAGCCTGTGGCGCTGCTGAGGTGTTATGGAAGCCCAGGTTGCTTTGATAGCAATCTTCAAATTGTCTGCATTATTGGGTCTGGTGTCTCTCATCTTCCTTTTGACAATACCCCACAGATTCTGTATGGGGTTAAGATCAGATGAGTTTTCTCGCCAATCAAGCACAGTGATACTCTTGTTTTTAAACCAGGTATTGATACTTTTGGGAGTGTGGACAGGTGCAAAGTTCTGCTGGAAAATGAAATTTCCATCTCCAAAAAGCTTCTCGGCAGAGGGAAGCATGAAGTGCTCTAAAATTCCCTGGTAGATGGCTGCACTGACTTTGGTTTTCATAAAGCACAGTGCATCTACACCAGCAGATGACATGGCTCCCCAAACCATCACTGATTGTGGAAACTTCATACTAGACCTCAAACAGCTTGGATTGTGTGCCTCTCCACTCTTCCTCCAGACTCTGGGACCTTGATTTCCAAATGAAATACATAATTTACACAGGCAATAAATCCATCACCTGAGCAATACTAATGAAATCCTGAAAACCTGACCTGTTGGTGTCTTGAGGACTGGAGTTGGGGAACACTGCCATAGAATCATAGAATAGTCAGAGTGAGACAGATAGATGGAGCGCCAGGCTGACAGTTCTCAGGGCGCTGGTAATAGTAATCCGATGCTGCTCCTGTCGGGTGCCTCTAGAGAGGATATAAACATGGGAAGCAGGGTAACCAGATCGCAGGGCAGCGCAAAGCAAAGGGAGAAGCTTGAAAGGTTTTCTTCTTTATTAAGTTCCACAGCGCGTTTCAGCGGATAACCTCCGTCTTCATCAGGTGGCAAGTCACCTGATGAATAATCCCCTGCGATCGGGTTACCCTGCTTCCCATAGAATCATAGAATGGTAGAGTTGGATGGGACCTCCTGGGTCATCTGGTCCAACCCCCTGACCCAGACAGATGTCTGTCCAGCCTCTATTTGAAGACTTCCATGGAAGGAGAACTCAACATCTCTCGTGGCAGCCTGTTCCACTTATTGATCACCCTAACTGTCAAAAAGTTTTTTCTAATATCTAGTCTATGTCTCCTCCCATTCAGTTTCATCCCATTGCTTCTAGTCTTTCCTTTTGCAAATGAGAATAAAGATGATCCTTCTACAATGTGACAGCCCTTGAGATATTTGTAGAACGATATTAAGTCTCCTCTCAGTCTTCTCTTTTGCAAGCTAAACATTCCCAAAACCTGTAACTGTTCCTCATAGGACATGGTTTGCAGATCCGTCACCATTCTAGTCGCTCATCTCTGAACTTGCTCCAGTTTGTTGATGTCTTTTTAAAAATGTGGCACCCAAAACTGGACACAGTATTCCAGATGAGGTCTGACAAAAGAGGAGTAAAGTGCAATAATGACTTCACGTGATCTAGACTCTATGCTTCCGTTAATACATCCCAGAATTGCATTTGCCTTTTTTGCTGCTGCATCAAACTGTTCAGTCATATTCAGTTTCTGATCTATTAGTATACCCAAGTCTTTTTCACATGTGCTGTTGCTTATCCATATTCCTCCCATTCTGTATATGCTTTTTCATTTTTATTGCCCAGATGTAGTACTTTCCATTTTTCCCAGTTAAAAACTATTCTGTTAGTTGCTGCCCACTCCTCAAGTTTATTTATATCTCTTTGAATCCTCTCTCTCTTCTCTAGTATTAGCTATCCCTCCTAGCTTTGTGTCATCAACAAATTTAATCAGGGTACCCGCAATTCCTTCATCTAAATCATTGATTAAGATGTTGAACAATACAGGGCCCAGGACAGAACTCTGTGGTACCCCACTTGAGACATTCTTCCAACTGGATGTGCAGCCATTTATGACCACTCTTTTGGTCCGATCACTAAGCCAGTTATGAATCCACCTAACAGTTGCCTTGTCCATTCTATACTTAGTCATTTTTTCAATAAGAATGATGTGAAATACTTTGTCAAATGCTTTGCTGAAGTCAAGATATACTATACCTACAGCATTTCCCTGATCCACCCAGTCAGTGATTCTGTCATAGAAGGGACAGGGAAGGGAATTAAGTTAGTCTGACATAACTTATTAGTTACAAACCCATGCTGATTCTAGTTAATCACTTCATTCTTATCCAGGTACTTACATACATGTTGTTTAATAATTTGTTGAAAGATCTTTCCTGGTATAGAAGTCAGACTCACCGGCCTATAGTTCCCTGGGTCCACCTTCTTCCCCTTTTTGAAGATAGGAGCAACATTTGCTCTTCTCCAGTCTTCTGGGACTTCTCCTGTTCTCCAAGAATTTTCAAAGATTATGAAGAGTGGTTCAAAAATTTCTTCTGCTATCTCCTTCACTACTCTGTACTCCAGAAACAGTCTACTCCTTGTGAATCTGCCCCAAATTTTTGAATGGCCTTTTAACAATCCTTTCAAGGCTGCTTGTGCTCCTTTTTTTACCACACTTTTTCCTTCCATTCAACTTTCCATTAATATGCTTGGATATAGCACTCTGTGAGCAGCCAGCTTCTTTAGCAGTGACCTTTTGTGGCTTACCCTCCTTGTGGAGTGTGTCAATGCCTGCCTTCTGGACTTCTGTCAAGTCAGCAGTCTTCCCCATGATTGTGGAGCCTACTGAAACAGACTAGGTGACCTTTTTAAACGCTTAGGAAGCCTTTTCAATTGTTTTCTGTTAATTATTCTAATTTTCTGAGATAATGACTTTTGGGATTTCATTGGCTATAAGCCATAATCATTAACAAAAATAAACACTTGAAATTAGATAACTTTTTGTAATGAATCTATATAATATATTAGTTTCTCTTTTTGTGTTGAATAACAGAAATAAATTAACTTTTTGATGATATTCTAATTTTGTGAGAAGCAAATGTACTTGTGGTCACGTGACCAGCTGCAGTTATGCTATTCTTTTAAGGGGGTTGTCAGTCCAAATCGATACGTTTGCAGTCACTGTGTGACTGCAGACTTAGGAATCCCCACAGGACACGCATTGTGGTCTGGTGGGATATGCCAGTTTCTGACCCAAGACCGAAGAATATGTATGGGTCATAGATACTCCTGACCAATGGGCGAGCCCACGCCCATTGGTTAGGAGTATCTATGACCCATACATATCCTTTGGTCCTGGGTCAGAAACTGGCCGCAGCCCACAATGCGTATCCTGGGGGGATTCCTAAGTCTGCAGTCACACAGTGACTGCAGACTTATCGATTTGGACCCGACAACCCTCATGTAGAGATGCGGCTGTCAAACACCTTTAATATAGATCAAATGTTTTACTTAGCGTTACTAATAGGTACCAATGAACAGGGATCAAATATAAACTCCATGTGTCAAGTGTTGTGCCAAGCTGATCATTGAGGTCTACTGTATGTTCAGGGAGGCGGAAAACCTCAATAATCTGCATGATTAATGGGGCACAAGTTTTGAAAAAATGAGTACCAATGGAAATGCACTAAAGGGGTTCAACTGAGTTCAGAGGACCAAATTATAAAGTCACTCAACTACTTGTCTTCTTTTTTAATCATACTTTTGTTCATTGATCTTTATAAATATGGTTTCTTTTCAATAGCTTCTCCAAGCTCAGAACAATCAGTTTAACATGCGTGTCCATGTGGAATATGAGTGGCGGCTACGCCAAGATGACATGTATGAAAGTGATGATGATCTTGATGAAAAGGTAAGCATAAAGGCAGCAATACTCCTGAAATAGTAGTAGATTGATTATTGAACAACCAGTAAATAAACAATTGACTAGTGGTGATCAAACATTTTATTCCTTGAGTGATTTGTACTGGCCATCCATATTCGGTGAAACCTGGTGAAGGATGAATAGTCTTTCTGGGCATGTTCTCAGTACAGTTTTTAGAATGATCCCGTATTGTGTCCATTCTTGATAAATGAACATTGTACATATACAATTCTAAAGTCCTTTTATCCTCTTCTTAGCTGGGCCCTGTTAAGAAGGAGAGATCTCTACGACCATACAGTTGCTTCCAATCTCCCAGCGCTCAGTTCTCCGACAGGGGACCGCCGACGTCGTTTTTAAGGCGAGCATCTCAGGTGTCTCAAGATTCACGCTATGATATAGGCGGAGGACAATCCTGCACTGATAATGCCATGACACCAACAGCTCCCTTCACACCCCCACTGCCTCCACGCAATCCTATTAGAGGTACGGGAACCGAAAAAGTGACACTCGTGTTAAAGACTTACAGCAAGTACTGGCATGCAAAGATCAGGAGATTGAATGATGGTCATTATGTTCAGTCTGCCCCTCCGTAAATTACTATTCACAGTGAAAATTAACAAAGTAAAAAACACCAACTTACTGAAAAATAGAATTGATTTCTTTACAGAGACACGTCAGGTAAAACTGATGCACAGTGTTGTTCCTATGGAGGACATATGGTAAAGAACCAGTTTTACATGGAGCGTTTCTTCACATGTCCATCAGTTTTTCACAGGTGTAACAGTGGAGGCAAAATATGCAAAGACATATATAATATATAATAAATAATTGCTAGGTGTAATAATGGTAGGTGAACAAATTGGCTAAATGCCCTGGTACATGATTTGAAAGGACCCTCTTTTGTTTTCTATTTTTAGGAATATCTAGCCACATTCTGGTAGAGTGATCTCCGACTTGCGTGCTTTATTTTTCTCTAAAGCTAGAACCACAATTCATAGCAAAAGAATGAGGCCCAGATTCATCAAGACCGGTGTTGTTGACGCCGGTCTTGATGAGGAGACTAGCTGGAGTAGGACACTCCAGATACATGAACAAGCGTATGCCTCTTTATGAATCGGGAGCTTCGGACAAGTGGCATGCCCCTCTCCATAAATCTTACTCCAGTCCCTGCTGGAGTAAGATTTGTGGCGTAGTGGACGCTGACACTCATCGTGACTTTGATGAGCACCGATTGCTATGCTCCGGCTCTGCCCGCTTTGTCGGAGCTGGGAGAAAGTGGCATGGGGAAGCCAACGTTTTTACACAACCTCTAGTTGCACCAGTATTTTGGGACTTTTCAAGGCTTTTGTAAAAGCTTTGGTAAAATGAACTCTGTGTGAACAGGGAAACTTTAAGCTTTACACATAAATCTGACCTCAAAGCAAAGGCATAAACACCGCTTATGTGATAAGTATAGGGGAGAGATGGGATTCAGTCCTTCTTAGTTTTATCCCCTTTACTTTCTGGTAGAAATGTTCTAAGGTTCATGGAAAGGAATGGTGAAACATATGCCAGACACAATAATGGGGGGCCTAAGAGCCTAGATTTGCTATAGGCCCCTTCTACTGTGTACACCACTGCCGTAAAGTACTTCCATTGAGATTTATATGGGGAGAATATACACGTTAGAGTAACTAAATACGTGTGAAGGGAAAAGAACTCTATTTAGGGAGAAACTCAATCATATATGTTTACAATTCAATGCATGCATATTGTTTCTTTCTCAGCACCCAATGTACCACCACCTCCTCCCCCTGCTAGTCCATCACCTGTCCCCAAAAAGCTGCCTGCCACACCTCCATTGACTACAAAGCACAAGAGGGCACTTTCAGAGCCTGCACCTATTATTCCACACAGCCCCTCTAGTCAAAGCAATCTGCACTTTGGTAAGGGTAACTTCAGTTAGTCTGTTGATTAGTATATTATACTGGAATATTGTGATTTTTACTAATTTATTATGAATGCTAACCTACTAAGTAATGTTATATCACAGTGCCTTAATGTGAAAGTGCAGGGTAAGAAAAGAAGACTCATTCAGGTAATAAGGGCAGTCTGTCAACAGGTTTTTGTTACTTAATTGGAGCACAGGATAATGTAGGGACTGAGACCCTGATTCCAGCTATGTGTAGCTTGCTGCAGCTTCAATATTATCAGTGTTTTAACAGCAGGAGATTATCACTACTGTAGAGGACTAAGTGACACCTTCCCAGCAGTCCTGCTAGTCTGTGTTACTTTGCCCCACCCCACTCATTAGCATCTTGTTGTACAGTGTACACAGGAAGCTGTCTGTCACTGGTGTGGGCCGGGTTATACAGAGCTCAGCATTCACAGCAATCCTAAATCAACAGCAGAAAAAACATAGATTTTATCAAAACAGCACCCAGCAGCCCAGTAAGTGACACATCATAGTATTTTCCTCATGTCTAAGATAGAAAAGTCAAATGTTGCCTCCATATTCCAGATTATGGCTCGTGCTGCACTTCTCCATCAAAATTTCTCCAGTCAGAAGTTATATCTAGGAGACCAAGGTAAATATCTATTATATAACTTATTTCAACTTAGATTAGTTTATTCAAGTTTTTATTTTTATTTTAAAGCAGGCCAAAAAAATCATTCTACTCTCTTCACCTATCTCTGAGCAATTCTCTTTCAATGCTGCTTGGGTCTCCCGCCAGTCTCCATAATGTCACTAGTGCATATGTCTCAACGCTGCATCTCAAAATGTTGTTCTTCTTTATAGGCACATTGTACTGGTACATAGAGGTAGATTTTCATAGTATACCATCCCCAAAAAATAAGATTTTGTTTTTTTAGAAATACATTTATGTACAGTATATAAAAGGGTTGGTCCAGGCTTGGGACAAAAGTGTGACTGCAGTTTGCTGAATCGTGAGAGTCACAGTGTGCACACCATCACAGTTCCCTGTTATTGCTAGTGTAAGCCTGGTGACTGCACACATGTAGTTTGCATACTTGTGGTCACGCGCCAACTAGATGCGGTAATACGTCAACTAATTGTGCTCAACTTCTACCCATAAAAATGAATAGAGAGAAGCCGGACACGTCTAGTTGGTGTGTGACCTCAAGTATGCAAATCGCATACATGCAGTCGTGTGACTACCTGCTTACACTAGCAATACCAGTGAATTGTGACATTGTCAAATTGTGACAATGTGCAGTGCGTAGTCACATAGTAACTTTGTCCCAAGCCTTGTTTTTTGCAAGACAAGTTTTAGTTTTGAATGATTACATTCATTTTTCCATACAATGTACTGCAAAATTGAAAAAGAAATGCAAGTTTGGTGAAATGGTTGAAAAATGCCGTCAACCATTGTTTTTTGTTTTTACAGTTTTTTGTTTTTTTTTGTTTATACAGTGTTTATTTATCACTTTATAACATTTTCTTCATGGCCAGGGGAAAATTATATGGCAAATGAGTTTGGTTAGGGAAGGATGGCCTGAAATTTTATATGATCTATCCCAATTTTTCTTCTTGGAAAGTTGGGAGGTATGACTGGCGAAAGCTAATGTGTCACATCTCTGTATAACAGAAATAGGATGTACACAGCCGGTCTCTGTATATCCTGTTATGTATGGCTGCACAGGCTGCCCAGTATTTGGCATTATTTCCTGCTGCCAAATACTGGACTTGTTGATGAAGAACAGGGCTGAAGGCCGTTGAAGCTCACGCTGTGAGACTCCATTAGCTAAACCACTGTTCTTGTGGGCTAAATAACCAGATATTTCTGAGAGAAATTGCTCGTGAGAATACTCTCTTACGTTTGGCTGTTTGTATGTGTTATAGTGTTTGTCTTTGTGATTACAGTATTGGATCACCAAAACTCAGTAGTCTTCATGAAGTGCCAGAAATCCCACCTAAAGGTATGTGATCCCAGCGTAACTATTATTGTACAGTAAACCCAATAATTTCAGAATTGTGCCTTCTACAGTTGTATCTTATATCATTTGTCAAATATTTTCTGATTTAATGACAGTCTATTTACTAGTTGATTACAGGACAGAAGGATATTCAAAACCAGGAAACCAAAGATCGACTCAGAGTAACGTATCTCCAGGACCATCTGTGCAAGAACTCTATCATGTCCCAGCCTCTAATCAAGAGCCACCTCTGCCAATGCCACGAAGGATGAGCCTGGTGAGATTTCATGGTTTACCTTCCTTACGGGGCACCTAATTTTGCCACACAGAGTAACTAAAGCCACTAGTCTTCTAATGTATATGATGGCTTTTCTCCCCAACAGATGATGTTAGAGGAAGGAAGGGTCAGAATTGTTGAATTTTAGTGTCTGATTTTTGTGTTTCAGAGAAGATAAGCCATCACCATTGTACATACTTATACGCTCATCTGAGCTGGCATGGATGGAGAAGTAAGGAGTATAAGCTGTCAGGTGACAGCTGTTGAAGTTGTCTGAGCATCTTATAATATAGTCAACTTTTTGGAGCAGTCAGGCATCTTGGAAAAATGTATAGAAAGTATTTTAAACTTCAACACTGGTTTCACAAGTTCACCACAATCCCAGATTTAATCATTCAGGACCTGAATTAAAATTAAAACAGAATCATAGAATCATAGAATCGTAGAGTTGGAAGGGACCTCCTGGGCCATCTGGTCCAACCCCCTGCTCAAAGCAGGATTCGCTAAATCATCCCAGTCAGATGTCTGTCCAGCCTCTGTTTGAAGACTTCCATTGAAGGAGAACTCACCACTTCTCGTGGCAGCCTGTTCCACTCATTGATCAACTGTCAAAAAGTTTTTTCTAATATCTAATCTGTGTCTCTTCCCATTCAGTTTCATCCCCTTGCTTCTAGTCTTTCCTTGTGCAAATGAGAATAAAGTTGATCCTTCTACAATGTGACAGCCCTTTAGATATTTGTAGACAGCTATTAAGTCTCCTCTCAGTCTTCTCTTTTGCAAACTAAACATTCCCAAATCCTGCAACCTTTCCTCATAAGACAGGGTTTGCAGACCGGTCACCATTCTGGTCGCTCTTTTCTGAACTTGCTCCAGTTTGTTGATGTCTTTTTTAAAATGTGGTGCCCAAAACTGGACACAATATTCCAGATGAGGTCTGACCAAAGAGGAGTAGAGGGAAATAATGACTTCACGTGATCTAGACTGTATGCTTCTGTTAATACATCCTAGAATTGCATTTGCCTTTTTTGCTGCTGCATCACACTGTTGACTCATATTCAGTCTGTGATCTATTAGTATACCCAAGTCTTTTTCACATGTGCTGTCACTTAGCCCTATTCCTCCCATTCTGTATATGCTTTTTTCATTTTTATTGCCCAGATGTAGTACTTTGCATTTCTCCCTGTTAAAAACCATTCTGTTAGTTGCTGCCCACTTCTCCAGTTTATTTAAATCTTTTTGAATCCTCTCTCTCTCTTCTCTAGTATTAGCTATCCCTCCTAGCTTTGTGTCATCAGCAAATTTAATCAGTTTACCCTCAATTCCTTCATCTAAATCGTTGATAAAGATGTTGAACAATACAGGGCCCAGGACAGAGCCCTGTGGTACCCCACTTGAGACATTCTTCCAACTGGATGTGCAGCCATTTACGACCACTCTTTGTGTCCGATCACTAAGCCAGTTATGAATCCACCTAACAGTTGCCTTGTCCATTCCATACTTAGTCATTTTTTCAATAAGGATTGTATGAGAGACTTTGTCAAATGCTTTGCTGAAGTCAAGATATACTATATCTACAGCATTTCCTTGATCCACCCAATCAGTGATACCGTCATAGAAGGAAATTAAGTTAGTCTGACATGACTTATTAGTTAGAAACCCATGCTGACTCTGTTTAATCACTTCATTCTTATCCAGGTATTGACATACATGTTGTTTAATAATTTGTTCAAAGATCTTTCCTGGTATAGAAGTCAGACTCACCGGCCTATAGTTGCCTGGGTCCACCTTCTTCCCCTTTTTGAAGATAGGAACAACATTTGCTCTTCTCCAGTCTTCTGGCACTTCTCCTGTTCTCCAAGAATTTTCAAAGATTATGGAGAGGGGTTCAAAAATTTCTTCTGCTATCTCCTTCAGTACTCTGGGGTGTAATTCATCTGGACCTGGAGACTTGAATTCATTTAGGTTAGCTAAGTGTTTCCTCACTATCTTTCTGTTTATAGATATCCTGGATTCTTCTATTCCCTTAATAGGACAGTGAATAACAGTTGATGTTGCATTTCCTTTCTGAGAGAAAACAGATGCAAAATAGGAATTTAAAAGTTCAGCCTTCTCAACATCCTGTCTTACCATTTCATCATTTTCATCCTGTAAAAATCCTATAGCATCTTTGACTTTTCTTTTACTTTTGACATATCCCCAAAATCCTTTATTATTGCTTTTGACATCTCTTGCAAGCCTCAGTTCATTTTCAGCTTTAGCTAATCTAATTTGTGCCCTGCAGGTTCTGCAGACAGCATTATATTCAGCATATAGTTACATCCTACATAGGCAACATTCCAGCGGCCATTCATTGACTGCAGCCAGCACGTGACCGGTCGTCATTGGGAACTATGCTGCCGACATAGCTGGAATGGCTCCGCTGCAGGAAGGGAGCATGGACTGTAATTATATTACTTTGGGTCTGAACAGACTAAGCAGCAGTTGCCCAGTACTGGACAATCCCTTTAACCACTTCTACACGTCTGGACTTCTCATCAACTTGTAACGTCCAGGCATTCCGCATTCTACTCTTCAGCAATGTTCTAAACAGTCACTGTATAGTAGAACAGCTGCACGTGATTGCATGGCTGCGGTGAGCCAGATGTAAGTGTGTGCCCCAAAGAGCGGGCACAGGCGGTTTATTAGCATCTCTACCTCCTCCATCACTATACATTGTGCAGAACATGTGCTGTGCATACATTAATAGGTGCTTCCCCCAGTCATGTAATCACTGGGTGTTTTCAGGGAGCAGGAGCTGCAGGGTCCTTGGATAGCCAGTCAGATCTTCAGCCAATAGGCTTCATTTCCATATACTAGCCCCAATTACCGGTAAAATAAGATTTTTTTTTTTTAAAAAGTACCATATATAATCATGTCCAAGTATAAGCCGACCCCCCCATAATTTTGCCACAAAAAACTGGGAAAACTTATTGACTCGAGTATCAGCCTAGGGTGGAAATTGCAGCAGCTACTGGTAAATTTCAAAAGTAAAAATAGATACCAATAAAAGTAAAATTGAGACATCAGTAGGTTAAATGTTTTTGAATATCCTTATTGAATCAGGAGCCCCATATAATGCTCCATACAGTTCATGATGGCCCCATAAGATGCTCCATACAAAATACACCCCATATAATGCTGCACAAAGGTTAATAATGGCCCCATAAGATGCTCCATAGAATAATATGCCCCATATGCTGCTCCATAAAGGTTATGGCTCCATAAGATGTTTCATAGATTATGCCCCCATATGCTGCCCCATAAGATGCTCCATATATTATGCCTCCATATGCTGCTCCATAAAATGCACCATAGATTATGCCCCATATGCTGCTTTATAGATTATGCCCCCATATGATGCTCCGTAGATTATGACCCCATTAAATGCCCCATAAGATGCTCCATAGAATAGGCCCCATATGCTGCCTCATAAGATGCTCTATACATTATGCCCCAAATGCTGCTGCTGCAAATAAAAAAAGACATACCTCTTGTTGCTGGGGGCCAGGTGCCGGTGTGCTGAGCAGGCGGGGACACCGGCGCACTATGGGGGACAGGTGCCGGTGTCACCGCTGGCTCAGGGCCCCGACACCTCAGATATTCACCTGTCCCCAGTCCACCACTGCCGCCCTGTCTTCTGGGACCTCTGTCAGTGACGTTCAGGCAGCAAAGGGTGCGGCGTGCACTAACTACGTCACCGCGCCCTCTGACCTGAACATCAAAGCCAGCGGGACGTGGAGGACAGAGCAGCGCGCAGCGGTGGACCGGGGACAGGTGAATATTGCATATATATTTACCCCCTCCTGGCGCAGTCTCTGCAGCCTCTCTTCTCCCACCGTCTCAGGCTCCTTCAGCAGTCATGAGGTACCGCTCATTAAAGTCATGAATATGCACATATTCATGACTTTAATGAGCGGTACCATGTGACTGCTGAAGGAAGCAGCCTGAGACCGTGGGAGAAGCGGGGGGCTACACAGATGCGCCAAGGAAGGGGGGAGTATGATCTGACACCCCCGCTTCCCCTCCCCCGCCGACCCCCTGACGTATATGACTCGCGTATAAGCCGAGAGGGGGGACTTTCAGCCCAAAAAAATGGGCTGAAAATCTCGGCTTATACGCGCGTATATATGGTATTTAAATGTTGAAATGTCCCCTAATGGTCTTTTATGACCTTAAAGGGAAGGTGTCATCCAAAAAATTTTTTTTCAGCAGTTGAAAAAATGTGAAGAATTAATGTTTACATTTTCTTAAAAAATATTTTCGTTTGTTTTTAAATTTGTAAAATATGAAAAATAATTTTAAAAAGTTTGGCATTTCCTAGTTAACACTAGGGGGAGCAGCTACTGAAGTTTGGCCCAAAAACCTAGTGCAACTAGCTCACATTACTGCCCTGCAGTAATTATGGGCGGAGTCTGCTGACATGGGTGTGGTGTCACTCCTCTCCTCCCCTTCTGGGTGTTTGCTAAGGGAAAAGAGAGGATGACATCTAGGAACACAGTGAGCAGCCATTTTGATGGGGCCTGCAAAGTTACTGACTGTCTTTGCATGTAAAGTCTGGATCAGAACAGGCCATTAATCAGCAGAAACGTTTCCTGGATTTCTGTGGAGCAGACAAGCAGACGGTCCATCCATGTGTATAAAACACAGCGCTCTTTGTACAATCCCTGGCACCGAACAGGGCGCCCCCCACAGACCAGCACACTGCTCTCCTGAAATACTCTGTGCTGCTGTCGCCCTGCTCCTTCCTCCATACATCAGGCCTCTGTCGCCTCGCTTTCACACATCGCGAGGACAGGATCTGAGGAGAGGAATGGGGTCTTTGGTCACCGAGGATGGCAGGCAGCAAGGATTCTGGGAGTAGGGTGACAGCAGCACAGAGTATTTCAGGAGAGCAGTATCACACGGGATAGGATTAGATACACGGCTCTGCAGTCAGTATCACACAGGAGAGGATTAGATACACGGCTCAGCAGTCAGTAACACACAGGATAGGATTAGATACACGGCTCTGCAGTCAGTATCACACAGGAGAGGATTAGATACACGGCTCAGCAGTCAGTAACACACAGGATAGGATTAGATACACGGCTCAGCAGTCAGTATCACACAGGATAGGATTAGATACACAGCTCAGCAGTCAGTATCACACAGGATAGGATTAGATACACGGCTCAGCAGTCAGTATCACACAGGATAGGATTAGATACACGGCTCAGCAGTCAGTATCACACAGGATAGGATTAGATACATGGCTCTGCAGTCAGTATCACACAGGAGAGGATTAGATACACAGCTCAGCAGTCAGTATCACACAGGATAGGATTAGATACACGGCTCAGCAGTCAGTATCACACAGGATAGGATTAGATACACGGCTCAGCAGTCAGTATCACACAGGATAGGATTAGATACACGGCTCAGCAGTCAGTATCACACGGGAGGATTAGATACACGGCTCAGCAGACAGTATCACACAGGATAGGATTAGATACACAGCTCAGCAGTCAGTATCACACAGGATAGGATTAGATACACTGCTCAGCAGTCAGTATCACACAGGAGAGGATTAGATACACGGCTCAGCAGACAGTATCACACAGGATAGGATTAGATACACAGCTCAGCAGACAGTATCACACAGGATAGGATTAGATACACGTCTCAGCAGTTAGTATCACACAGGATAGGATTAGATACACGGCTCAGCAGTCAGTATCACACAGGATAGGATTAGATACACAGCTCAGCAGTCAGTATCACACAGGATAGGATTAGATACACAGCTCAGCAGTCAGTATCACACAGGGGAGGATTAGATACACAGCTCAGCAGTCAGTATCACACAGGATAGGATTAGATACACAGCTCAGCAGTCAGTATCACACAGGATAGGATTAGATACACGGCTCAGCAGTCAGTATCACACAGGGGAGGATTAGATACACGGCTCAGCAGACAGTATCACACAGGAGAGGATTAGATACACAGCTCAGCAGTCAGTATCACACAGGATAGGATTAGATACACGGCTCAACAGTCAGTATCACACAGGATAGGATTAGATACACAGCTCAGCAGTCAGTATCACACAGGGGAGGATTAGATACACAGCTCAGCAGTCAGTATCACACAGGATAGGATTAGATACACAGCTCGGCAGACAGTATCACACAGGATAGGATTAGATACACGGCTCAGCAGTCAGTGTCACACAGGATAGGATTAGATACACAGCTCAGCAGTCAGTATCACACAGGATAGGATTAGATACACGGCTCAGCAGACAGTGTCACACAGGAGAGGATTAGATACACGGCTCAGCAGTCAGTGTCACACAGGATAGGATTAGATACACAGCTCAGCAGTCAGTATCACACAGGATAGGATTAGATACACGGCTCAGCAGACAGTGTCACACAGGAGAGGATTAGATACACGGCTCAGCAGTCAGTATCACACAGGATAGGATTAGATACACGGCTCAGCAGTCAGTATCACACCGGAGAGGATTAGATACACGGCTCAGCAGTCAGTATCACACAGGGGAGGATTAGATACACAGCTCAGCAGTCAGTATCACACAGGATAGGATTAGATACACAGCTCGGCAGACAGTATCACACAGGAAAGGATTAGATACACGGCTCGGCAGTCAGTGTCACACAGGATAGGATTAGATACACAGCTCAGCAGTCAGTGTCACACAGGATAGGATTAGATACACGGCTCAGCAGTCAGTATCACACAGGATAGGATTAGATACACGGCTCAGCAGTCAGTATCACACAGGATAGGATTAGATACACGGCTCAGCAGTCAGTATCACACCGGAGAGGATTAGATACACGGCTCAGCAGGCAGTATCACAGGAGACAGTATTACAGATATGCCCACACTGGTGAAACTTCCAGCCCCCCCCAATTATACACAAGACTATGGGCTGTATAAGTCACTGTCCTCCTCAGACAGCCATAAAAGCAAAGGTGTCAGATTACCGGAGATCACTGGGGCTGCGAGTGAGGAGACAGAGCAGAAGAACACAGTAGAGCAGGAAGCACAGGGCCGAGCCTGGAGTAAGCAGTACAGAGGAGCATAGATGAAAGTCACCCGCACTCACCACTCTCCGGCTCCAGTGAGCGCTTCTCTTCTCTGCTGACCACCTTCTCCATATCTACAGCCTCTCCTCACAACACAGGACCTGTTATGCCACAAGTGGTCCTGTGATAGAGGGTAAGTGGAGCTCAGCAGATAGCACTGGGCTACAGTAAAATGGCGCCCAGCCACACCTACAGCAGTGAATGGTGCAGCCCACAGGGGCTTGCCCAGTTCTCTGCTAATGAGGCTGCATGGTGGGGTCGGGAGCCGACCGCAGTCTCCTATGTCCAGGGATGGCCATATTTGCAGACTGTATGAGTCCTCCACAGATCTGCAAATCAAGATGGCAGCGCCCAGTGGCTACATTAAAACATTATTACAAACAAGCCATAAATCCTAGTTAGTACAACATTTGCTGAAACAACATGTTTTGTTACTTACTCTCTTTTTGCAAATCATATAAAATTGCAGCACCTTCCCTATAAGGTGGATGGGGGCACAATATATGAGATAAATTAAAAATAAATAAAAAAACAAATAAAGAATAAGTATGGTAAATAAAGCCTCTGCTAATCCAAATCGTCATTATCTCCGCTCTTTAAATCACATGTTTAAAAAAAGAACTGAACAGGGGTAATCTGTCCTGAACTGGTTAAAGATTTACGTTGTGTTCCATTGGCGTTCTTTGCAAGTTGAAAATCCAATGTGATTTTAAAGGGGAATCCTCTTCAGGAAACACTGCTTTTCTCTGCTTTTTTCAAAATCTTGGGGAAAAAAATTGTTGTAAAAAACCTTGCAGTATGAACAACTAAGAGGATTTTCCATGTAAATGAATAGGAATATTATTCATAGTGCATTTGAAGCAATTTTTGATGTGGCTCTGCTTCAGAAGTCTCATAGAAAAAAAACTAAGTATGAGCATACCTTTAGGGAAATGTCTGGAAACTTGGTAGTCTGTTGCAAATGATTGTCTCCTTCGTGGTAAAAGCTTCTCAATATGTATTCACACAGATTCAGTCTTATCCTCCCGATAACATACACATCTTTGAAGTATCTAATATTTTGTTCTTTTTCTGTCTTTCTTAAGAGCAAGCCAAAGCTCCGACGGGTGAAGGCTTTATTTGACTGCACTGCAGATAGAGATGATGAACTCACATTTAGTATAGGGGAAATTATTGTAGTTACAGAAGAAGAAGATCAGAACTGGTGGGTAAGTAGCTAAATCATGTAGCGCAAGAGGCATGATGCTCGGAGGCCTCTAACAAAGAATAATCCTTGGATTCCTTACACGGTTTGCAATAAATCGAGTCAATATTAACAAGTGTTAACTGTCAGGGAACCAACAGGGGGCAGCGTGCATCTCTCGTGGCTGGTACCAATTCGTCAGGAAACAACACTCCATCGCCTCCAATTGTTAGGATAATTACACAATTGACTGTCAAGGCAACGGCTCTTTTGACCACTAGGCCAGTTATTGGGGAACTCACAGTAAGCGTATTGTATAGACACATTCCAATGCATGGAATATATATATACCTAGACACCTGTTAGAGATAGCGTATTGCTTTAGGGGTGTGGTTTATAGAGCAAAAGGAACGAACCTATTAAGTTTCAGATATTTAATCCAAAAAATAGGCAGTGTTTAGAAAGAAAATATGCAAAGATGTTACAGAATGGGCAAAACAATACTGTATAAACAATTACATAAAATAAAAAGGATAAACAGAAGAAATTTACTAAACCTGATGTCGCAGAGTTGACTGTCTCTTATGAAGGGGAGCTCTATATTTTTGGAGGAGTCACGGTAAAAAAACACGGCGCACTGTGTCTCTCAGGACTGACACTCATCATAGTTCAGCATTTGTTTTTATTAACCAAGTTACGCCCACATATCTCCCCTCCAGTGATTCATAACAGGGCTGGTCAGGGATGTGGCTCGTTATTTTAGAAAATGATGGTATCCCCAACTTTGACAATATATTTTCCCCTGTAGGTCCCAACCAGGAGATATTACTGTCACATTTCCCAACACGAATTTACCTTTCTTTAAATAGGAGACATGGCATAGATGGCATCATCCATCAGCCGATATTAGTCTGGAGGCACTGCCGCACCTGCCGAGTGACGTAACACAATGCGTTATGTTCGCAACGACTCTGAAAATTTGAATTTCATAACTGTAGGACCCATGCTGTTCATAAAAAAAAAACATCCATAATTGGAATACAACAGAGGAGCCCAAAGTAATATGCTTGCTTTTCTGTTGTGATGCTGGAGGTAGTAATAGGTCATCTCTACTGGCCATAAATCTGTTGTATCCAAAAATACCTGCCTAGTGTGCCATCCAGCAGATAATCCTCTTTAATTACCTTTTCATGTCAGGGAGGTTCCCTTACACCCATGTTATCTGGAGGTCATAGCCCTGCTTCTTTATTCACCGTCAACTATGAAATAGTTTATAGATTTTACAATTACAGTATTTTGTGGATTAGAATGCTCCACAAATTTTGGGGTGGAAAGTAGAAAAAAAAATATTTTAAATAAAATGGTGGTGCATCTTATAGTCCGTTTTAATGGTAGCCTACCGGGGGACGGCGATGGTGGAGCGGGGTCACAGTAGGTAGTGCCGTTGCTTCAGGAGCCTGGAATGAGGCCTCTGCTCTCAGTAGATGTTGGCCCTTTTTCTAATTGGTTTCCCTGCCGTGGGCTTTGGAAAAATGGCCACTGGAGGCAGCGCATGCGCTGATTGAGAGCACAGGCACCGCAGTATCGCCCTAGTCCTGCTATCCCTGCCGGCCTGCTGAAGCAGCGACTCTACCTCCTGTGACCCCACTCAACCGCCGCCTCACCCGGTAAGCTACCTTTGGATTATAAGATGCACTCCCATTTTCCTCCCAAATTTGGAGGAATAAAGTGCTTCTTTTAATCCGAAAAATATGGTACATGTAAGACGTTAATATTAGCAATATCTCCCAGAAATTGTCATAGACATCTGTCCATACTTTACTTGCAAATGTATGTTTTGCACAATTCCTCTCTTATTGGCTGACATGACTTATTCCTTGCTCCTCATTCTTTCCTAGAATGGCTACATTGATGGGCAGCTACATAGAAGAGGAGTTTTCCCAGCATCCTTTGTGCATTTGTTGACCGACTAAGAAGCACAATCCTATGGGCATTAAGTGCATCAAGGAAATGAAGGATTTTAGTTGTATATACTATTAAGACAGACCCATATGTTTCCCTGTGGACCCGAGACTGGCTTGGCAGCAACTGAGATATTGAACAATGTTTGGAAACATGGAATTAATGGGATCCGCATTAATCTTTCTGGTCGTTAACCTTCCAATAAAAAGGAACCACTCCATAATTGCCAAATACAGTATATGACTCTCTACCGTGTTACATAATCCAGAAATCAAGGGGGTAATAGACTTGAATATTCTGCTTGTGCTGTGCCTTGTAACGCAGATAGCTTTGTGTCACTTTTACAAGCCAATTCTTGTGTCTGCTTAGCCGCTCAATTACTATCTATATATTACATATCATGGGTCAATCATGTCTCCGGTAGAAGTGCTCATACTTCACCGCCGTACCATATTTTTATGAAGACCAAATCTTATATCTGTGTTTTCCATTCTGCATTGTTCATATTGTGGAAATTAAAACCGTATGTTTGCATTGAGTACAGTGGTGGCAGGAACCACCTATTTCATTAGGTAAGATACATGTGTGAGCCCAGGAGTATTTATCCTCAGTATGTTTCAGACTGTCCCCGATAGTTCTGGAAATAAAAGGCTGTAGACGTGCACACCGGTAACAGACTTCACATATCTGGGTGTTCACTTGAATGAGAAGGTGACACATCTCCACCATTGTGGCTTACGTCAGCAGATAGTTATATCATTTTACTCACCTTTGACAGCTCTGATACTACAGCAAAGCCATCTCCTTTTGGATGACATACATCCAGATTGTATGTCCCATTAGGACACCATTTTTATAAAGGAGCACAGAAGGACTTGATAAGGGCTTTTTGGCGTAATATTTTAGTTTTTTGGTTTTTTTTTACAGTAGGCCATGGCATTAAAACTAATGACAGGTGAAGCGAATGATAGAGGAAAAAAAAGGGTTTTGATGGCACTCCATGGAGATAAGAGTGCAAGTGAAGCACTCGAAACGCGTCAGGCTATTTGATTTTAACATGGCTTAATTGCCACAATAAAATATTGTTTTTTTATCTCCATGGACTGCTGTCAAAACCCTTTTTTTTCTCCACTTCGCTATGCTAACTAGCTGGGACGGGCACCCTTCTTTCACATGTGATCTGGCTCAACCAATTTGGATGTATCTCGTGGCAGCTCTCAAACCTCCCTCCATGAAGCGAATGATACTATTTTGTTGAAATGGCGTGTCAAGGGTGGGCAGCACATAAAAAGGGAGCTTATATGATGGAAGCATGAATCTTGGCCATGTACTGCCAAACTGGTATTGATAAAAACAATTGAATCTGTTCCTCCTGAAGACCCTGGTATGCAGTCTTTAGTATCTACTGAAAGAAGTCCAAGGAACAACAGCAGAAGATCCGGCATCATATATTTATGTACATTCAAGGGTTGTTGATGGAGAGTGAAGGCTGGCCCATCTTATCTGATCCACCAGATGAGATACTTTAGCTCAAATTAATGTAAAAGTTAATGATGTCTATCAAAGGAAGGTGTCACAACAGTATAACAGCAAGTTATGTGGTGGGACTGCATAGCTGTTGATATGCCAAAATGCCCATGCTAATCCTTGTCTACCCCTGAAACCATTCTCCTTGGGTACCTGAGCATCAAAACTGGATCATGAACCATTGGAACAAGGTAGCAAAGTCTGAGGAATCACATTTTTATTTATTTTTTTACATCATGTCACTTTCCTTTTCCTGGCGAACATATAACATTCTGTAGAAGTATGGCAGATCAAATCACGGGACTCTGGTCCATCGGCCAAGTCTGTGCTCTGTGAAAAATGAGGATGAATGAACTCATGGAGATCAACATCCCACACTGCGGAGACACCATCACATGTTTCTCAACGCAGTGATGCTAGAGCATTGCCCCCATCCCTTATGGGAAATATGCAAAAACATGTAAATCAAGAGCCGCGGAGACACTATCACATGTTTCTCAATGCAAGCAATGACCAGCCAGGTCTTTCCCCGAGAAGGAACAACTACGGGAAGGGCAGTCTCCAATGAAGGAAACCACCTATGCCAAAACATGGTATCCATCCACATACAGCTGTTTCGGGGTATTGCCCCTCATCAGTGTGGAGTAGGAAACTGGCCAGTAGGAGCAATGCCTAGTGAAAGGCTATGAACATAAGGATGAGTGACCTCATGGAGATCAACATCCAACACTGCGGAGACACCATCACATGTTTCTCAACGCAGTGATGCTAGAGCATTGCCCCCATCCCTTATGGGAAATATGCAAAAACATGTAAATCAAGAGCCGCGGAGACACTATCACATGTTTCTCAACGCAAGCAATGACCAGCCAGGTCTTTCCCCGAGAAGGAACAACTACGGGAAGGGCAGTCTCCAATGAAGGAAACCACCTATGCCAAAACATGGTATCCATCCACATACAGCTGTTTCGGGGTATTGCCCCTCATCAGTGTGGAGTAGGAAACTGGCCAGTAGGAGCAATGCCTAGTAGAAGACTGTGAAAAATGAGGATGAATGAACTCATGGAGATCAACATCCAACACTGCGGAGACACCATCACATGTTTCTCAACGCAGTGATTCTAGAGCATTGCCCCCATCCCTTATGGGAAATATGCAAAAACATGTAAATCAAGAGCCGCGGAGACACCATCACATGTTTCTCAATGGAGTCCACTAAAGCACATTTGGAGTTACAGTATTATTATTGACAAAATTAGCACTGGATTTGTACTCAAGTGTTTAATGGAAGCTGTCAGCAGGATTTCACACCCCAAACTATTTATATGCACATGTATCTTCCTTAAAGACACTTTCTGCAATATATTTACATATTCAGGCCATTCCTGAGAAATTTGCATTTGAATTGATATGCAAATGTGTATCCTAGATCTGAAGCCTATGTCACTCCAGCTCTATTCCCTGGCTAGCACAAGCAAAGGAGCTGTCAGTCAAGCAGGATGAGGCATCTCAGGGTGGGGAATAGAACTGGATGGACAGAGACTTCAAATCTACCATAGCACTTTGCATATTCAAACTTTGATTTTTTAATAATGGAGGAATGGACTGACCAGCTCCTTTTGCCTGAACTCACACAGCATAAAGGCTGTCAGTCAAGCAGGAGGAGGCACAGCTGACCAGGTAATAGAGCTGGAGTGACAGAGGCTTGTGACCTACCATATCAATTCAAATGCAAATTTCTCGGTAAATGAGGAATGGGCTGGACATGTAAATGTATTGCTGGACTTGTCTTTAAAAGACACAATCACATATAAATAGTTTGGGGTGTGAAATCCTGCTGACAGATTCCCTTTATTGTTAAAATTTGCCCGAAACTGGAGGTATACAATGGGATCCCTATTATGGCTTCATTCAATGAATCCATAATAGGACTGTGTGCATACGGTGTAATTGTGAGCCTAATACCTGCAGATGTGGCTGCTCTACTGCACTGTATCAATATGAAATTGGCAGTTTATTAGAGTGACGTGATCCTTGAGGCATATAGTGGTCAGAGCTAAAATATGACTCGCGTAATAAGCAACATTCATAAAAATGTTGCATCAGCTCCCAAAAATGGAACCCTCCAAGTGCCTTATTGAATGAAGATCTGTCATGAATAAAACAGGCAATCGACGTGCAACAGACCGGCAAATTGGTTCCGGCCGGGTAACTAAAATAGATACCCCAGCAATCAGAAGATCACTGAAGGTTTGGGTTCCTCAGCCCAATGATCTGCAGTTAGTGCTGTGGAGAATCGCAGAGGGTTTCATGGTTTCCCCGCAGTAGCCTCTGGGTGGTATTACACGGTGCCAGTTCAAATAGTAGGCAACCATGTCCAACATACTTGCTTCAAGTCTACAGTAGAACCAATCTTCTCAATGGCTTTTCCAAACTGGCAAATGAAGGGACCACCTCTGTCACATTCATATGCCTCAAAGGGCCAGTCGTAAAAACAACATTTAAAGGGAAACTGTCACCGGGTTTTTGCTGTTCCACTTGAAAGCAGCATAATATATGGGGAGAAACCCTGATTCCCAGTTATGTCACTCATTGAGCTGCTTGCTGTCATTTTGATAAAATCACTGTTTTCTCTTCTGCAGATGTAGCTGTTCTCTGAATGCTGAGCTCTCTATAACCCCGCCCACACCACTGACTGACAGCTTTCTGCCCATGTACAGTATACACAGAAAGCTGCCAATCAGTGGTAAGGGCGGGGTTATACAGAGCTCATGAATATGGAGGACTACATGGCAGCAGGTTTACTAGTCCTCTAGTGATAAAGTCACTTTATCACCAGGAGTTTATCAAAACTACACTAAGCAGCCCAGTAAGTGACACACAGCTGGAATCAGGATCTCTGTCTCTACATTATTCCGCAATCAGATTACCTTTTAACAGTTTACAAGATGTGGATTCTGCACACACTGTGTACTGTAACAACCTAATATTCTCATTAATAGGACCTTTTAATTAAGATTAATATTGGCCTAAGGAGTTATTTTTACTGACTCCTTATAAAGTTATTTTTTTAGTGAGTTGAAGGCAACAGCAAGACATTCTGTTGGGACAATGGATCAGGCACTTTGAAATTAAGCATACCCGATCCCGCTTCCCTCAACATTTTATGTTGGGATCTGGTGACCTCTATACATATAGTGGACGGTAGGCTAAAGTGTATAGGCACCTTCATTATATAGTTAGGTGTAGTGACTGTCCTGGCTCATAAGAATAATGGTGAGGTGGTTTCCCATAGTTGGTTACAATGTGCCAATTTTGTATAGTTTTACAAAACTATAGTCAAAGCCCATTTAGCAGAACGTTGGTGTTTACAGCACAAACTTTTTATTTCCGCAATCTTTAAAAATTCTACAAAATCAAGTCAAATGTTCTATTTTCTGAATTGTTTGGGACCACTACATCGAGGAAATAGTCATTGATCAGAATTTGATAGGATTGTTAGATTTTTTGGGGATTTCTACTACTATCCCTATTGAGTAAAGCACACGTCAGCTATTTTTTAACATAATCCCTGGTTGGCCAATAATCAAGATTTGGAGATCTCATCCAATGTAGCTAAATGATTGAAGGCGTAAATGGCTGCTTTCATGATGGCCTACAAGGACAAATAGTTTTATGGTGCACTGCATGTATTGAGGGAAGAATAAATAAAGGTTTTTCCCACCGTCTGGCCTACATATGTTTATGGGTCGTGTATGTTTGTATATGAGTATGAAAATATATTGCCTTGTTTTCCTTCTGTGTCTAATATACCCGCTGTAAATACATTAGTGCAAATAACAATAGATCAGGTAATATATGTAATATATACATATCTCTATTTATGCAAAAATGTTTATCTTGCCAAAAAAAAAAATAAACTAATGATTGTATCAATGAATGTTTGGCCTGTACTTAAAGCTAGTATTATAGTCTAGATATACAACAAGCAACACCTAGAACTGCTTACTTCACCCACATCTGGGTGTCCACGTAGAACCAAACTGTGGGCACATAGCGCACACAAACTGTACGAGAAGTGCCAAATGGTGCACAAGGAGGGCGGAATATGCCGTAAAGACATATACAATGCTCAATGCCAAATAGTGCCCATAAAGTGCCATGTGGCACCTATTGACTCACTGGAAGCAAAGAGCATGTAATTCCATATAATATCATATACTGACCATACACATTCCTCCCACTGCAAATACACCGCACCTATTTTGTAGCAGATTTGTAAGCAGTAAATACGCTACATATTAGTGTTATTGTGGTTGAGATTTCTCAATGTCATTCACAAGCAATGGAGAAAACTGCATCGTAAATTGCAAATCCCAGCATGTCAATTTATGTTGTGGTCCTTTGCAATGTGAAGTGTGTGGCAAATGATAGAATCATAGAATGTTAGAGTTCTAGTTGACCTCCAGGGTCATCATGTCCAACCCCCTGCTCAATGCAGAATTCATTAAACCATCTCAGACAGATATCTGTCCAGCCTCTGTTTGAAGACTTCCATTGAAGGAGAACTCACCACCTCTCATGGCAGCCTGTTCCACTCACTCTCAAAATGTTTTACCTAACATCTAATCTGTATCTTCTCCGTTTCAGTCCATGGCTTCTCGTGTTTCCATGTGCATATGAGAATAATGATAATCTCTCTACACTGTGACAGCCCTGTTAAGCAGAAACCCAATCTCAAAGTAAATTGTGAGCAAAGTACCACAGAGAAAAACCACTCCAAAATCATCATAGCAAAAAAAGAGGAAAAGGAGTGTATTTTTTAAAAGTACATACAAACTTTATTAGCAAACTTGACAAACAGTAAGGGTACTTTCACACTTCCGGATTTCTAAATCCGGTGCCCTGCGGCGAAAATTTCCAAAACCGTATCCGGCGATATGTGTCATGTTTTTTTCCCCTTTGAGTTACATTGGTGCCGCATAGACACGCGACGCGTCTGGCTTTTGCCGGATACGGCAAAAAGTGACGGTGCGGCATCTGGAAAAAACTTGCCATGTAACGTTTTTTTCCTGTGCCGGACCGCTTTTTTAAACAGCGCATGCCCGGAAGATTGTCTCTGCCATGAATATTAACCCTGGAAGCAGCGAAAAATCTCTCTCTTTTCCAGCGTCGTATTACTTTAAATTTCAGACATTGGTAACTGAAAACGGATCCGTCAAAAAAAAGGATCCGGTGCATCCGTTTTTTCGCAAACGGCAGTGGATCCGTTTTTTTCATCTTTGCCGTATTTCAACTGATGTCGAAAATCTGAAGTGTAAAAGTAGCCTTACAAGACATAAAAAGTACAAGTAAGGATATAGAGTAGTTGTCGTGTCACTAGGGACACAGTACCAGGACCAACTACCAGAGGGCGATGAAGTGAGCTCACCACAAGCAAAGACCTGTGGAGCCACAGTGCAAGCACCGCAAAATGGCAGTAGAATAGTCGAGTCGGTAACAGGCGGGAGTGAGGTACCAGAGAGGAAACCGGGAGCAGAGCTTGCAGCAAGCCAAAAGCTCAAAGCCTGTAAGGAGCGTGGTATCCGAGGGGTGAGACGAGAGCACAGTCAGAAACATGCCAAAAGGTCGTAGCCAGTCAGTATCGGAGAACACAGAAACGGAAGGCGGGAGAGCAGGTCAGAGATTAAGCCGGGTCATACACTGCAGAGTAAGCACGAGGGAACACACTAATTCGGGGACAGGGAATGGAGCGAATACGAGCACGGGAAGTCAGTGAGCAAAGGACACTCAGTGTGAACTAGGTCAGCTGCTCTAGCCAAGGACCGGAACTATCACTGAAATGAGTTACCGGCGGCCACGCAGAAAAATAGCCACCCACACACCAGAGAGTGGCAGAGAAGGTTAACCCACATATGACAAGGCCAGGGAAAGAAAAGTATAAAGCAAACCCTGACCTGGATAATGATAGTAGTGATACCCAACAGTATATAAACTTGTAGTAATCAGACATTAGAGTACATAATTAGATGAAAAGGTAAGGTATGCCATATAATTATAAACCATTGTGGGGGAGTGCCTCTAATTAAATAATTACCACATGCCCCACACTAGTAAGGGATCTATAGTGTATGTAGACCAATGGTATGTAAAGAGGCATACTCCAATAGTCAGCCGATGGAGGGAGTCAACATATATTGCAACCCAAATTGCTACATAGCATAGTGAAAGGCAATATATAAAAGGGCATCTTACCTACGTAAATAGACGTATGGGCGACTCACACAGACATCTAAGGCTGGTTTCACATTAGCGCTTTTTAAGCGCACGCACGGCCGGGGGTAGCTCCGCCCCCGAGCCGGCTCTCTGCCCGGCGTGCCCGCCCCTTGCTTGTAGCGCCGCCTCCTAGCGGACAGCGGCGCCTGCGATCGGCGCACCCTATCTTTAGCATAGGGTGCGCAGATCGTGCGCAGGCTGTGCGCTATTTGCGCTTTGACCTGCGCTGCGCACTTTTGACGGTGCGCCGTGCGCGCCAAAATCCGAAAAGTTCGATTTTGGCGCGCACGGCGCACCGTCAAAAGTGCGCAGCGCAGGTCAAAGTGCAACTAGCGCACGGCCTGCGCACGATCTGCGCACCCTATGCTAAAGATAGGGTGCGCCGATCGCAGGCGCCGCTGTCCACTAGGAGGCGGCGCTACAAGCAAGGGGCGGGCACGCCGGGCAGAGAGCCGGCTCGGGGCGGAGCTACCCCCGGCCGTGCGTGCGCTTAAAAAGCGCTAATGTGAAACCAGCCTAACAATCCCAACACTTGTTTGGTACACCATGCTTTCTCAAGGGTAAGTGCTCCTCTTAGCTTTCTTTTTTGCAAGGTAAACATTCCCAGATCCATTAGCCATTACTCGTAGGACATACTTTGCAGTCTGCTCACCCTCCTGGTAGCTCTTCTCTAAACTTGCTCCAATTTTTCAATGTCTTTTTTAAAATGTGGTGCCCAGAACTGAACACAGTATTCCGGATGAGGCTTGACCAAGGGGTCAGACCCTCAATGAAATGCATAGCAGTGTATGCCATTGCAAATTTCACAGTTTCAGAAATTCAACAGCCAGAAAAGTTTTATGGCAAAGCACCGTTAGAGAAGAGTCATCCACCCACAGCTGACCAATAGCTGCATTGTGCGAAAATTGTCCATACTGGTTGGTGGTGTTTCAGCCAAGTAAATATCTGGTCCTTCTCTTACAAATGGGGGGGTAAGGTAATTGTTTGCACAGATACCCTGATAATTTGTTTACAACACAAATAAAATAATTGTCAGGTTTCTTTTTCTTCACACAAGGTACAACTAGTACAGCTAGTAGTGATGAGCCTGTATACTCGTTACTCGAGATTTCCCTAACATGCTCGGATGAGCTCCCGCGTATTAGGATGTGCTCGGAGATTTAGCCTCTGTCGCCATAGCTGCATGATTTGTGGACCTAGACAGCCTGAATACATGGAGATTTCCTAACAAACAGGCAATCCCCACATGCATTCAGGCTGGCTAGCAGGAGCAAATCATGCAGTTATGGTGACAGAAACAAAATCTCTGAGCACATCCAAATACTTGGAGATCACCCGAGCATGCTCGGGAAATCTCGAGTAACGAGTATACTCATCACTAACAGCTAGATGAAATATCAGTATCGATGTTCACACATTGCAAGTTAAAAAAAAGCACACTGGGAGAGTGATCAAGCCTCAATGTAGCAGAAATATGTCTGATGTTTGAATGAGCCCTAACTAGCCTTTGTTTTTATCTTAGTAGTAGATGCAGTTGACATTCCTAAAAGTGTCCTGGTTCCTCCTGTCCTATCTGAGGGCAGCATGAAGTACTTGCAAAGAGCCTGATGTCAGTGCTGTGCCAATCATTTGGTGCCGAGTAGTTTTCATGTGTCATCCTTTCAATGTTGTGCATGAGCTCATTAATCTTTGATATTCATTAGCTGCGACTTGCCCAGCAGCCAAGGTCAACAAACTTACGTTTTATGAAAACTTCTTCAAAACCTCCAGTAAGAGCACGCTCACACGAGTGTATAAATCGAACGAGCGCCATCCAATGTTTTATTGGATAGCACTTAGAGCAATGTTCTACTATGGGGTAGTGCAGATCTGCGTTTTTTTTTCCTTTTGCAGTATGCTGCTAGTGGATCCACAAATCGGATCACGTGCATCCATACAAGTCTATGGGTGTGTGAAAAACATAAGACTACATTCTGATGTACATAGATCCAGACAATGGAGAAAGTTCTCCATACCAGTGAACTGATTTTCCCATGTACGATAATCAGATCACATTAAACTGACACTCTGCTCAAACTCAGAGTAGAGTGTCATTAAATGGAATCTGTCAGCAGGTTTTTGCTGTCTTATCTGAGAACAGAATGATGTAGGCAAAGAGAACTGAATCCAACAATATGATGAAGGCAAAGAGAAGCTGAATCCAGCAATATATCACTTAGATTACTGGGTGCAGCTGTTCTAACACAATCAGAGCTTTAAGATTTAGAATGGAGCAGAGCTGAGAAAGCAAACCCCGCCCCCACCAGGCTCTTCATGTACAACGTCTATAGACATTGCGGTGCTTAGTTGTCGGACTATTCCAGCAATGTTAATCTTAGTGACAAAATTCTTCACTCACAGTTCGCAAACAATAGCACGCACTTTGACACATCTGTGAATTCTGTGCTTCAGTCTCTACCTCCTGCTGTCTTTACATTACAAAGCATAAACCTGCTGACAGATTTAACACAATCTATCCGATTCTCTCTGATAGAGAATTTAAAATCGTGTGACCCTGGATTTAGCGACAGTCTGCTGGAATTAGGGTTGCCAACTTTGTTCATGTTGCGGTCTTTTACAAACCAGACAGGCCCAAATGCATCTGCACTAATCCAGGGTGCAGCGGACCCAAGTAAAATGGCAGCTGCACAGGTGCATAAATACCAAATGAAACAGCCAGTCTACAATCAGGGATTGGCCGTGTGGCACACCAGTGCAGAACAAATAATCCGCATGTGGCAGTGTTCACACAGGGAATGCAGGGCTTCTGGCTCACAACCTCTTAGTAACACCATGTAGGGGGCTGCCCAGTGCCAACTAGAATGCATCCCGTGTGAACAGAGGCCACAAGTTTGCAGAACCATTTGGGCCCAACTGCACCCAGGAAAAAATATAAAAAGTGCACAAAAAACATATCAATATATGTAAGGTATTGGTTGATATTAAGACCTTAATATGGAAGCTGGCAAACTGCGTCAAAGTTCCTTACACTTGTCAGTCCCTACTCTAACATGAAAACCTCAAAAAGAGGGAAAAAAAATCCTCCAAAAAATTCAGTTACAAACCAGACAGGCCCAAATGCATCTGCACTAATCCAGGGTGCAGCTGACCCAAGTAAAATGGCAGCTGCACAGGTGCATAAATACCAAATGAAACAGCCAGCCTACAATCAGGGATTGGCCGTGTGGCACACCAGTGCAGAAGAAATAATCTGCATGTGGCAGTGTTCACACAGGGAATGCAGGGCTTCTGGTTCACAACCTCTTAGTAACACCATATAGGGGGCTGCCCAGTGCCAACTAGAATGCATCCCGTGTGAACAGAGGCCACAAGTTTGCAGAACCATTTGGGCCCAACTGCACCCTGATTGTAGGCTGGCTGTTTCATTTGGTATTTATGCACCTGTGCAGCTGCCATTTTACTTGGGTCCGCTGCACCCTGGATTAGTGCAGATGCATTTGGGCCTGTCTGATTTATAACTGAATTTTTTGGAGGATTTTTTTTTCCTCTTTTTGAGGTTTTCATGTTGCGGTCTTAAAAGATGGCTGCTGCTGCTAAGGAGTGCAATGTAAGACTAAAATTTCATACTGTTTTTCTAACACAATCAGGGCCGTAAGATCACTGTCACACAGGGTGCAAGTGGGCCCAGGAGAGGTGCCCACCGAGGCCAGCACTGAGAGAGAACAAATTATTGTTTGAAACGCGTTGCCTATTGTCTGCTACTTATCATGTGATCTTCAACTTTCTGGATCTTGTTTTTATTGCAATAAAATTGGACTTTTTTGGAAGCTGGACCTTTTCCCCCGTTTTTTGCGCCATGATTTACGTGAAGACTGCACGTCGTCCGTGCTTCCCATAACACATGCTTACAGGTGAGTTGGCTTGTTTTTTTCCTCTCTATTGACTATATCCAAGCCATCAGATACAATTGGATATGTTCCAACCCTATTGATAAAGACAAACACCTTGGTGGCCTCAGAAAGACCTTTTTGAGTCAGTGCTACCATTCAAGAACAATTGAAAACCAGATTACAAGAGCCACCAGAATATCAAGGAATCACCTCCTACATTACAAAACTAAACAGGAAAGCAACTGGGTGCCTCTAGTAGCCAACTGGAAGTGCTAATGGGTCGCCCTCCCAGGGCTGTGGGGTACTCGGTACCGGGCCGGTGTCAGAGGGATGTGCAGATCCTCTGGGGCTGATGGTGTGTTGCAGCATAGATGGTGTAGCTCCCCACAGGTGAAGCTGTAACCCCAGGGCAGTGTAATAGCAATAGATGAGAATAGGCGCAGGCGGTGTGAGGAATGCTGGTATCCAGATGTAGCGGTGCTGACGGTGTTAGCGCACAAATGAATGGAAGACACCTGGGCTTGCAGTTCCAAAGCTTTACTCACAGCCGCTCGACCCTTATTCACATTCACGCCACTTGGCAAGTGAAAAGGTTTTAAATACTAGAGTAGGGACTGTCCCACAAGGGTTGCCGTGACGTGGCGGGATGGCTTGTACATTATTTTGATCAAAATTATGTTTACTAAATACCCTTATTATTATTATTATTACCTTTATGCATTATTTACAGTATATTTTTTACTTTTTAGTTCAGGATATTTGTGTTTGTTGTTTTAAAGTGTCTTTTATGTAAAACCAAGAGAGAGCACCTAAAGAGGTGCAAACTATTTACAAGAGAGTTTGTGATACACTCCAAGTTCATGATCATGGTAGTTCAAGATTGAAGAACGCTGCCACTCAAAAACTAGGCAACAAAAGTGCTACCAGAAAACATGATAATAACAAAAATAGAAACAGGCACAACGGTGCAAACAAACCCTCCTGGGTAACGAGAGTTACTGTAAATTTTCTTTTTGCTGATCCCCTCCTTGGGTTCTGGAAGCCGAACTGGAACTGTTCTTATCCTGATTCTGGTTGCTTGACAGCTCTGGTGCTGCGGCGCCACCTTCAGGGGTTCCAGTGTTCCCCCCCCAGGGACTGGTATCCCGGTCCCAGACCAGATCTAGCACGACCTGGCCAGCCGCTGCAACCGTGGTACACCCCAGGGCCCCCCCAGTTGTAGGGGCATCGGACATACCTGGGGCCTCCTGGTGGCGGGGTCTCTGCTCCGGTGCCGGTGGAAGCGGGTGGTGGCTCCGGGTCTGCGGGGGCCTCCGGTGCGGCAGCGGCGGGTAGCGGTGTCGCGGGTACCGCAGGTGTAGGCCCCTCCTGGGCGTGCGGCCTGCTCAGCCTCCATAAGGCCTCCTGCCTCAGTCGCAGGCGGCACGTCAGCTGGGCGATTTCGTCCTCCAGCTGCTGGCGGTTGATTTCTGGGATCGGGTCAGAGCCTTCAGCTATGGCGCCAGGGAGATCCGTTTCCCCGCGCTCCACAGGCCTCCTTCCCTCACTCTCCAAAATGGCGTTCTGGCGTTCTTCCTGCCTCGGTCCCTTTCCCGCCACGGGCTTCTTCTGCCCCTCCTTCCGGGGGGCGGCGCCTTCTTCCCGCGCCTCCATACCAAGCCCGTATATGAACCCCTCGGGGGCTGGGCCATGTCGCTGTCACATAGTAATTCAGGCAGGGAAGGCCCAATACTCTTCACGGTCTTTTCCTAGGACCTCCCATTTCTTCACCCCCTTCTTCTCCGCGCCAGCGGCCATTTCTAATGTCCATTTTACAGTCTATTAAATCAGGTCTTCTGCAAATTTTCAAAAGTATAAAGTCTCACAAATTTCAGGCGCACAGAACCCGATGGCATTGGGTCTCGTCATCCTGTTTGTGACGCCAAAATTAGGTCGCCCTCCCAGGGCTGTGGGGTACTCGGTACCGGGCCGGTGTCAGAGGGATGTGTCACAGCAGCTGTGACCTGGTCCGTGGCCCTGGGCGCCCAAGTCAATGGTGGTTTTTAATGTAGTTTATAGGAATAGTTCGTGACACCACCTGTGGTGTTTGGCAATCAAGATGTTAAGCCAACGCTGCGTGCAGATCCTCTGGGGCTGATGGTGTGTTGCAGCATAGATGGTGTAGCTCCCCACAGGTGAAGCTGTAACCGCAGGGCAGTGTAACAGCAATAGATGAGGATAGGCGCAGGCGGTGTGAGGAATGCTGGTACCCAGATGTAGCGGTGCTGACGGTGTTAGCACACAAATGAATGGAAGACACCAGAGCTTGCAGTTCCAAAGCTTTACTCACAGTCCGTGGTAGACACTGGTGCCTGCCTCTGTGCCGTGTCCTCCGGGGTAGAGAATCAACCTCCCGGGCAAGTCAGGATTCTCCTCTCCAACACTGCGCCAACATGTACCTTTCCTGAACGACTCCTCTATTGCGCCTTAAGGTGGGAAGAGCTCCAGTACCGTGGTACTCTGAAGTTCCTCCTGTCAGATGTTCCTAACAACTCTACTCGTATGGCAGACAGCTGTAGCCTCTATCGGGGACTCCCTTCTCTGGAGTCCTGGCTCTCTATTCAGTTGCTGTTGTGCCCCAAGTCTTAGATGGGAGTAGTGCATTTACAGCGAACTACTCCACCGGTGTCTGCTGCAGAACCATAAGTGTCCATACAACCTCGGGGACCGGGCCCCAACCTTGCGCTGAGAACCTATAGGCAGGGTTCCTCTTCCAACCCACAACTCCTCTCTGTTCTCTCTACTCCTCTTTCCTATGGAAGCTTAGGTTGCAGTTCTATGTCTTTCTCCTTCTGTTCCTATCCCCGTGCCAGCTGGCTCAGATCACTGAGGCAGCTACAGCACTCCTTCTCCTCTGACCTGTCCTCAGACTCTCCTGACTGACTGTCCTTCTCTCGCCTGACCTCCCGACTGCCCTCTAATTCTAAACCTTCCCAACCTTTTATATGGATCTCAACTCCACCCCCCTCCCAGCACATCCAGTGTTCCAAGCAGGGAACCACTAAAGGCACTCCTAATGTCTAGGAGGAGTGAGACACCTCAATGTGGTTGTGCAGAACTACCCTGTTGTGTGGGGTGCGAGTGTTGGAGTGAGGAAAGGAGTTCCCAACTTACCTAGGTGGTGGGGCACTACACCTTAGGAGAAGGTGCAGTAGCTCTGTGGCGACTGAGCCTCAGGGGCGCCACACTAAGGGAAGCTCCACGGAAATTACAACCTTTACTACAAAAGATGCCCGATTACAATCCATATTTCCAAACCTCCCACTACTGTGTTTTAGGCAGACCCCAAAACTAAGAAGCATCATTGTCAGAAGCTCCCTGTCCTCTTCAACAGCTGCAGAAACCTTTCCCTGCAACCAGAAAAAAATGCAAAACCTGTCCATTTATAATGACCACAGACAAGATAAAGATCTCCAATTCACATCAGGACTACAGGATCCCAGGTACTTTCAGCTGCATCACATCTAATGTAGTGCTGTGATCGTACTGTGCCAAAAGCCGCTGTGTGAATTCTGTAACCAATATCAGTGAGAGTACTGTGCCAAAGTCACTGTGTGTACTCTGCAGCCCATAGCTGTGGGAGTACTATGCTAAAAGCCACTGTGTACTCTGCAACCATGTCTTCTGTGGGAGTACTGTGCCAGTAACGGCTTTTTGTACTCTGCAGCCTTGTCTGTGCAAGCAGTGTGCATAGAGAAAAAAATTCTACTCTGCAGCCATCTGGTTGCCATTTATAGGCCAAACAAATAATTTATCTGGATCGCTGTGCCTTTCCTAGAACTGTGGCAAATAAATAAGTCTCATTGCCATTTGTAGGGTAAACAAATAATTTTTCTGTACAGCTGTGTCTATATGAGTAGGGTGACAAAAAATAAATCTACTCTTTACAGCACAAAATTTCAGAGGTGATAACTGTCAATTTTGCCGTGACGTGCTCACACTGCTGCTCTCCGCTTGTATCACTGCAGCCTGTCCAAGGTGTTTTTTTTCTTGTGTTTTTTTTTCTTTGCATGGTCTGCCGGAAAAATTCTCGGATTTCCCACTGACTCCCGTTATACGTGTTACTCGAAATGAGCATTCGAGAATTAGGAATTGCTCGGTTTGAGTAATGAGCATCCGAGAATTTTAGCGCTCATGTATCTCTACTACAAATAGTTCAATATGCCCCATACAGTACCATGTTATCAGCAGCACATCTGCAGTTTGCATCAGGGAATGTGCTGCTGAGATCAATTTTTGTTTCGGGATAAACAATAAGCAGAATTTTGCTCATTCGTTGGACGATTGCTGATGTTTATGTAGGAAGACAGGGCTGCGGGTGCCAGTACTGAGTTCCGGGTCTGGAACTGTCGAGGAAGCATCCAATGTTTCCCGGGGAAGGAAAAGGGGACCGGACCGGACCCATGACCCGGACAGTGGGGGCGTGTTTAGACAGGGAACCTGGCCGGAAGCAGAGGGAAAAGCACGCAAAGCGGCAGTGGGGTTCCCGCCATCAGAGCGCGAGCAACGCTCTCGGCACCTGAAGCGCCGATGCTGTGACGGACTGCAGCAGACAGCTCCCGGTGCCACCAGCGAGACAGCTAGTGTAGGAGGCACCGAGCGCCCAGTGACTGTAAAGTCGATGCCCATGCAGGGAGCCCAGGGCCGGTTACAGGACAGTATCCTGCGGACCTTACTGCCGGACAGCGTATCACAACCCTCGTTTAACCCCTGGATTGTTGCAGCTATTGTTACATTGGCTGCACCAGCTTATGGACTAGGGGCTCAGCGGAAGGTACCAGAGACCGACCGCTGCCGCCAGAAGACAGATCGTTACCCTGGACCCCCTTGAGGACATCTCGTTGACAGCTACAAGGACTACTACTCTCATCGGAATATTTGCGGCTGAGGAAACCATAGACACGATAAGTTTCCTGTGTGAACTGTTGCTATTTTTGCTATTCTCCATTATTCCTTCCCAGTTTAATTGTTTATCTCCCTGCAAGGAGTACCTTTATTGTTAATTAAATGTGTTAACCCTTGCTCTGCCTCCTGTTTGTCACTGCATCCCGCAACCTGCTTACATTTACACCTATTGACTCCAGTCTGTGCTACCGATATTTTTAACTGTGGATGTTCAACACGGTATGTGTCACACATATACACAAACTACATGTTACGCACACATGTGTATATATAGATATATATATACACACATTGCACAGAGACATATACATCGAGCATGTACATACAGATACATGTATACAGAGCACACACATAATGTCACATGCATGGACAGTGCACACACATACAGAGACATAGTATAATGAACCCCACACAAACCTTCACACTGTATAATTGCTTGCATACAGTACAATGGCTCCCACATAGCCCTCCATAAAGTGCAACCCCACATAGCCCTACAAGTATTAAATTAACCCTACAAATATTATAAGGTACCCCCCCATAATCGGTCATATAGTATAAGGCGTCTGCCATATAGTAATGGCACCCTCGCATAGTCCGCCATATATTCTAGGCCCACCTCATAGTCTGCCATATAGTATAAAGCAACCCCCATATTCCTCCATATAATATAAGGTACCCCTATAGTCCTCCATATAGTATAAGGCACCACCATAGTCCTCCATATAGTATAAGGCACCCCTCATAGTCCTCTATATAGTATAAGACACCCCCATAGTCCTCCATAAAGTATAATGCACACCCCATTATCCTTCATAAAGTCTAATGCACACCCCATAATCCTTCATAAAATATAATGCACACCCCATAGTCCTCCATACAGTATTATGGTCACCCCAATGTACTCATTGATTTAAAAAAATAAATACATATTACCACTTCTTTCTCCCACTGATCTGGTCTTCACAGTGCATCTACTTAGCAGCTCCACTGCCCGTTACAATGAGGCACATTGAAGTGACATCATCACGCCTGCTGGCTGAGCGGTCAGATGCTGAGGGAGAATGATGGGGGAGGGAGGGGATGGCTTCCCTCCCCCATCATTGCTATCAGCTATACCGCTGTATCTGCATCATAGATGCCAATACAGTTGAATATGTGATGCTGGGTGGCGGGGGGGGGGTTGACAGACATTAACCACCAAGGGTGGAGGTGATCTTGATGAGACTCAGAAACCAGAGGTGCACGCAGACTGTACGGTGGTGTCATAGCAGGAAAATGAAGAGGGTGACTCGCGGTGTGAGGAGTGGAAGAACAGATAGTATGATGATGAGGTTGTAGATCCCACTTGATGTGAACTCAGAGGTACGGAGCTGAGTAGCTCAGCATAGGAGGTGGAAGATGAGGAGGTTATGTTGCGGTTTCTTGCACAGACACAGAGTGATGCAACCACAACAAGCACTGTATCCTCAGCCAAAAAAACTAAGTAGAGGCAAAAATTGCAATAATTTGACAACTACATACATGAACCGGGCACATGTGAGATCAACACGCCTTAGTGTGGGATTCTCACTGCGATAAAATGTGGACTAGAGGGCCTCACCAACCACTGGCCGTCCCATCAACCACATCTGCTGCTTCTTCCTTCTCAGTCACCATGCCAAATGTTCTGACACAGAACTTCAGCAGCAGAAACTCGACTTGTTTAACCTCTTACAATCAGAGTGAGTGAGAGCCGTCAGCTGTTACAGAAGTGAATTACAAAAGTAGAAAGCACTACTGTAAAATATGCACACTACTCCTGAAAATCATAAAAAATGAAAAACTTTATTGGCACATGATACAGCAAGTGACATTAAAACATAAATAAAAATAAATGTGGGTACAACCACTCAAATGCCCTGCAAGGAAAAATGGCAGAGAATCCCCAAATCCATGTATGAAAAACTTGTTGCATCTTTCCCAAGAAGACTCATGGCTGTACTAGCTCAAAAGGGTGCTTCTACTCAATATTGATCAAAGGGTCTGAATACTTATGACCATGTGATTTCAGTTTTTCTTGTTTTAATAAATTTGCAAAAATTTCTAAATTTCTGTTTTTTTCAGTCTAGATGGGGTGCAGAGTGTACAATAATGAGAAAAAAATTAACTTTTTTGAATTTACCATATGAACGCAATGAAACAAAGAGTGAAAAATTGAAAGGGGTCTGAATACTTTCCGTACCCACTGTAGATGGCCACATACAAAGTCCTCAGTCCACAAATTCCCAGTCTGAGATCTGAGATCTTCAAAACTCCATAGTCCATCCATCCCAGCTCGGATCTCCTCACATCAAAATCACTACAACCACTGCCTGATTCAACCTTCGGTGTCAATCTCTCCCTCGCCCTTAAACATTATTCTTTAGCTCACAGAGCAAAGCATATTCCATCATTTGAGGCTGATGTGAGTGTAAGGAGATAGACCTGACCTCGGGTACCTACATGCCGGATCCGGAACTAGAAAGGCAGCATCCTCTGTTCTCGGGGGGAAGCCTGCGAGGGGCGGACCTTCCCCTGCTGCATGAGGGAAGCAGGAGTGAGACGGAGATTCCTGCTGACAGGAGGGGGAGGAGAGAGCCAAAAAACAGCATGCAGCTGCAGGGAGATAAAAGAGAAAGCGTGTGAAGCAGAGCAGTTTGGCGCCAGGGCAGAGCAGCGCGCAGAGCGGTGCGTGGCGTGCTCTGCTTCCCTTGTCCCCTGCACGGAGTACCGCCGCTGCGAGAGTTCGCATAGAAGGAGCCCCATCGCCTGCAGAGTCAAGCGTGCCCAGTAGCACACCAGAGAGAGAGACTGCTGCGGAGCAGTGCAAAGCAGAGCAGAGCTGTGTACATAGAGCTGAGCCAGCCATGCAGCAGCCAAAGAGAGAAGTGTCAAGTCCTGAGAACATCGGCAGTGTGCAAGCTAGTGCCAGACGTAGCGCGTCGCCAACAGCGGGGACCAGAGAGAAAGGGGCGTGGAGCGTGAGTCCGGTGACTGTCAGAGAGCAAGGCACAGAATTCTGAAAATACTGGAAGAGACACATGGAGACCCCACGGACATAGGAGAGGTACAAATGCACTTATTTAGGCGTATTCAAAGAGAGGGGGAGACTGTGATGCAATACATGAACGCACAACAGGAGCTACACACTGCTACAATTCTTAAAAAAGACGGCATAGGCATAGGACCCCCTGACATAGTGCTGCAGGACCAGTTAGTGACGGGCCTGAGAGATGTGCTGCTGGGCGGGAGTTACATCAGCACCTGTGAGGTAACCCGCGCATGACTTTTGCGGACATCGGGGCAGAGGCGCGCATAGGCGAGCAGGAGCAGGGGGTTGCAGCCTTGACAGGGATGGTCCGGTGTTGCCGAGTACCCACCCCGAACGAGGAAGAGCCAAAGTGGTTCTGCGAATTACGGCAGGGAATGAGAAGAATTTGGGAAGAAGTCGAAGGCCTGAAAGAAACCCTTGCTGCTGTCATGGAGTACTGCGGCCTACCCCGAGTTAACTCTTGTGTAAAGCTGGAAAAAGTCAGAGGGGAGGTGCGGAGCATCAGAAGCACCCCAGCAGTTGTCCCAAGATTTGCTCCCATTGTGTGGAACGAAGAGCAAAAGGAAAGGAGGTATGCCTATCAGAGAGGTCGACAATCCAGACTGAAGCGCCCACCAGACAGGCCCAGAAGTGGGTGCTGGACGTGTGGAGGAATGGAACACCATTCCAGAAGTTGCCCTACCCAAGACAGATGACAGGAAATGTTCACTAATCCCTTCGAAAGTCCTGTCAATTGGAGAGAACGTCGACCCTGGGAGAAAAGTTATGTCGAGAAGAGGGGGGCACACCCAGAGCCAGTCACAACGTCGACCGCCGAGAAGAGATGAAGAAGGTGTCGACTGTCTGCGCTGTCCAGGCACATGGAGGTGAGTCTGGTGGAACTCCATCCTGGGTCCGAAAGTCCCGTCTGCAAGTCACGACCCGAAGGAGAAGAAGGGATGTCTGTTCGAGGGGCCCACTATAGTAAATTATTACCTTGCCCACCACAAGCTCCCAAAGGAAGAGAGAAGGTGACCAGTGTTTCTGGGACGTCCGCTTCTACGGTACCTGATTGTGGGAAGAATGAACCACTTATTGCGTCCTCTGGAGTGGAGAGTTTGCCGCCCGTCAGCTCATGGGACCCTTATCCAGTGGAAGAGTTGCAAGAAGCCCCTGAGGTACCTCCGCCAGAAGTAGTGGACTGTGAAGAGGAAGTAGGTCCTGAGAAACTACCTCTGGCAGCTCTGGAGTATGGAGAGGGAGAGTTTCTTGTCAGATGTTGACTCAGAAGATATTGCTGATCCATGGGACCTGGATGGACCCCTGTTTCCTGCCACTCTACCTGATGTTTGGAGTGACTCTAGCAAGCTGTACTGGCAGAATGTGATGCAGGAGAGGCAGGAGTGGATGCAGAAATTGTGGGCATCTGTCGGACGAAGCCTCAACCGTGAAATGGTGAGTTAAAAGAGAGCCAGAAAAGGGCACGCAGCAGCAAGCAGGGAGATAAAAGGAGAAAGCGTGCGAAGCAGAGCAGTTTGGCGCCAGGGCAGATCAGCGCGCAGAGTGGTGAGTGGTGCGCTCTGCTTCCCTTGTCCACAGCACAGAGTACCGAGGCTGCGAGGGTTCACATAGAAGGAGCCCCATCACCTGCAGAGTCAAGTGTGAACAGTAGCACACCAGAGAGAGAGAGACCGCTGCCGGGCAGTGCAAAGCAGAGCCGAGCTGTGTAAATAGAGCTGACATGCACACTGATTATAGCTGAGCCAGCCGTGCAGCAGCCAGAGAGAGAAGTGCCAAGTCCTGGAACATCGGCAGTGTGCAAGCTAGTGCTAGACGTCGCCAACAGCAGGGACCAGAGAGAAAGGGGCTTACGGCGTAAGTCCGGTGACTCAGAGAGCAAAGCACAGAATTCTCCGTGTCCGTGAGTATAACATGTCCCACACAAGTGACCAAGGACAGGACAGACCCTTGTACCCTAACCATAACGTTAAACAACTCCAGGGCCACGTGGGGCCCGTTCCAGATCATGAACCCTTGTAACAACTCTGCTGGCATCACTGCATGGCCTCCCATTCCCCACTCACCAACTTGATCGCTGCTCCAGGCCATGCTGTGAATTCTGTTTACTGCCAGCTCCTTGCCTTGCCTCTTGTCTGCTGTGTTCATGTTTCCTGACTGTGTGTATAGGGGGGCGGCATCTGAACTCTCTGCTTCTTATGGAGTCAGGGTGCACGTGGCTTATGTTTCCCTGACCAATTACCTAGAGCCTTCTACTATTTAAGCCTGCCCCATCCACTGGAACATTGCCTGTGCAATGTCTAAACTCAGTTATTATCTTGATACTGAGCCTGCAGGTCCTCTCCTGTGTATCTCCTCCTTCTCTGGAGGAATACTCCTAGCCTTACTTAGTATTTTCTGTCTTCCCTCCAGGAGGCTGAATATCCTGGTCTCTGCTATAGCTCCTGACCTTGTCTTGCCTAGTACCTCCGTCCGCCTTCCAGGAGGCAGTATGGTTGAGTAGGTATAAGTGGCTGGAACCCTAGGAGGTAGCGACCATGCTATTTTAGAATTTTGGATAACTAGAGGAGGAAGACCTGTGAAGACTCATAGGTCAAGGTTAGATTTCAGAAAGGAAGATTTTAAGGGATTCAGAAAGAGAATTGGAGGGATCCAATGGCTGGATATCCTTAAGGACAAAAATGTTCAGGAAGGATGGGAAATCTTGAAAAATGAAATTCTCAAAGCACAATTGTTAACAATTCCGAAAAGAGGGAAGAATAGGAAGCATTTAAGGAAACCAGGATGGATGAACACAGAACTTAAGCACATGCTAAAAAGGAAGAAAGAAATGTTTATGAAATGGAAAGAGGGAGGCATATCTAAAGAAGAATATAATGCTGTCTGCTGAACTTGCAGGGCACGAATCACATTATCTAAAGCTGATAATGAATTGAGGCTTGCAAGAGACGTCAAAAGCAATAATAAAGGATTTTGGGGATATGTCAAAACTAAAAGAAAAGTCAAAAATGCTATAGGATTTTTACAGGATGAAAATGATGAAATGGTAAGACAGGATGTTGAGAAGGCCGAGCTTTTAAATTCCTATTTTGCATCTGTTTTCTCTCAGAAAGGAAATGTAACATCAGCTATTCTTCACTGTCCTATTAAGGGAATAGAAGAATCCAGGATAACTATAAACAGAAATATAGCGAGGAAACACTTAGCTAACCTAAATGAATTCAAGTCTCCAGGTCCAGATGAATTACACCCCAGAGTACTGAAGGAGATAGCAGAAGAAATTTTTGAACCGCTCTCCTTAATCTTTGAAAATTCGTGGAGAACAGGAGAAGTCCCAGAAGACTGGAGAAGAGCAAATGTTGTTACTATCTTCAAAAAGGGGAAGAAGGTGGGCCCAAGCAACTATAGGCCAGTGAGTCTGACTTCTATACCAGGAAAGATCTTTGAACAAATTATTAAACAACATGTATGTCAGTACCTGGATAAGAATGAAGGGATTAAACAGAGTCAGCATGGGTTTGTAACTAATAAGTCATGTCAGACTAACTTAATTTCCTTCTATGACAGAATCACTGATTGGATGGATCAGGGAAATGCTGTAGATATAGTATATCTTGACTTCAGCAAAGCATTTGACAAAGTATTATTGAAAAAATGGCTAAGTATGGAATGGACAAGGCAACTGTTAGGTGGATTCATAACTGGCTTAGTGATCGGACCCAAAGAGTGGTTGTAAATGGCTGCACATCCAGTTGGAAGAATGTCTCAAGTGGGGTACCACAGGGCTCTGTCCTGGGCCCTGTATTGTTCAACATCTTTGTCAACGATTTAGATGAAGGAATTGAGGGTAAACTGATGAAACTTGCTGATGACACAAAGCTAGGAGGGATAGCTAATACTAGAGAAGAGAGAGAGAAGATTCAAAAAGATATAAATAAACTGGAGCAGTGGGCAGCAACTAACAGAATGGTTTTTAACAGGGAAAAATGCAAAGTACTACATCTGGGCAATAAAACTGAAAAAAGCTTATACAGAATGGGAGGAATAGGGCTAAGCATCAGCACATGTGAAACAGACTTGGGTATACTAATAGATCACAGACTGAATATGAGTCAACAATGTGATGCAGCAGCAAAAAAGGCAAATGCAATTCTAGGATGTATTAACTGAAGCATACAGTCTAGATCACGTGAAGTCATTATTGCCCTCTACTCCTCTTTGGTCAGTCCTCATCTGGAATACTGTGTCCAGTTTTGGGGGCCACATTTTTAAAAAGACATCAACAAACTGGAGCAAGTTCAGAAAAGAGCGACCAGAATGGTGACCGGTCTGCAAACCCTGTCTTATGAGGAAAGGTTGCAGGATTTGGGAATGTTTAGCCTGCAAAAGAGAAGACTGAGAGGAGACTTAATAACTGTCTACAAATATCTCAAGGGCTGTCACATTGCAGAAGGATCATCTTTATTATCATTTGCACAAGGAAAGACTAGAAGCAATAGGATGAAACTGAATGGGAGGAGACACAGATTAGATATTAGAAAAAACTTTTTGACAGTTAGAATGATCAATGAGTGGAACAGGCTACCACGAGAGGTGGTGAGTTCTCCTTCAATAGAAGTCTTCAAACAGAGGCTGGACAGATATCTGTCTGGGATGATTTAGCGAATCCTGCTTTGAGCAGAGGGTTGGACCAGATGGCCCAGGAGGTCCCTTCCAACTCTACAATTCTATGATTCTATATCCTGGTCCTTGAGTCATTGTCTGAACTCTGTCCTACCCCTGACTCCTTGTCTTTGGCTTCTTTCCCTGCTGTGTCTTTCCCTGTGTCCTCCCTGTCTGTGCTCTGTACCCTTGCAAGCTCCGCCTAGTCTGCACTCTTGCAAGTTCCGCCTACTCTGCACTCTTGCAAGCTGCCTGTATCCATACCTTGCTCCTGCCTGTATCCATACCTGCTCCTCCCGTGTGAACAGGTCCAAACCTGTCCCGTCATATTCCACTCCCTTCTATCAGTACCTGTGCCTGCACCTCCTGTGTGAACAAGACCCTACCTGTTCCTCCACATTCCATTCCTTCCTGCCAGTACCCGCTCCTGCTGTGTGAACAGGTCCTACCTGTTCCTTCGTACACCACACCTGCCTGCCCTGTGTCTCAGCCATGCCTGCTTACCCTGTGTCTCAGCCGTGCCTGCTTGCCCTGTGTCTCAGCCGTGCCTGCTTGCCCTGTGTCTCAGCCGTGCCTGCTTGCCCTGTGTCTCAGCCTGCCGGTCACTCACACCTGACCAGGTGTCCTGTCCCCGAGTGGGATCAGCAGTCACAGCCAGACACCACCCAGGAGTGGCACCTGGCAGCTGCCTGTCGCACAACCCTGACCTCACCATTGGAGGCTCCAGAGAACACCAAGGCAGCTGTCTTAGTCACGCCCCTTCCAGGGTAGTCTGGTCTGTGGCACAGTTCGGCCACAACCCCCTGGCTCGCACCAATCAGCCAAGGCACGAGCGTGACACCCCTTTTACCGTCATCCACTTTGGGCTCGCTTGACGGAGACTGTGAGGAGAGTTGTGCAGTAGTCTCGTTGAGCTTAGACAGTACTGTTACACCCAATCCCGGTTCTGGCCCTGCACCCGGTTCTGGCGCTGCACCCTCACCTGCTCTTGCTTTCCACGCTGCCACTGTACCTCAGCGAGGTCCCTGTCTGGATCCTCGTGCTCTGTCTGTTTCTCGGCGTCCTGCTGTTGCTTCTCCCTCCCCCACTTCCTTGCATGCTGCTAGCAGGCCTTCAGGGAGAGTGCTTAGGACGCGAGCGCGCTTCCCTCTGGTCTCTTAAAGGGACAGCGTGCATTTTTTTGAAAATGGCAATTATCCAATGGCAGCGCACTGATTACTATTTCTGGCCTCTCCTCCATAGGGAGAGTGCTGGAGCAATGAGTATCTACTCTTGCTACATCAGGTTCAGTCTCTGTTCTGTCTGCACTGCGTTAGCAATCCATTTGCACTTGCTCATACTGTTTGTCGCCACAGAGTATTAGTGACCAGTGTTCAATTATCTCAGACGACATCAGTATCAATCTATTCATGTGCCATCCCATCCCGCCAATCGCCATCGGAACCCGGGGACTACGTCAAGGTTACGAGGTTCCACTCTAAAAATAAAAAACGAATGTGAACTTCACCATCTGTACCTCCGTTTCCATTTGTTACAAGTACTGTGGTCCGTAACCTTGTAGGGAGCTACAGTATATGGACTAGGGGCAGTGGAAGGTACCAGAGACCGACCACTGTCACCAGAAGACGGGGGTATTGTTTTATTGAACCCCATTAACAAGGACACTGCGTCGGCCATTGTCGGTGCCATTGAATTCGCAGCAGGAGCTGCAGGTTCTGTACTTCCTTATACGTTTACTACTGAACTGCCTTTATCTGTAATGTTATTCTGCACCTCACCATATCCTTTGCGACTTATACTTTTTTATCCACTGTTTAACCCTTCATCTCCCTGCGTGGAGTATTCCTTGTAAATAAACCCGTTAACCCTTGCTCTGCTGCTTGCGTCCCGTCACTGCATCCCATGTTCCTGCTTGCTACCTTACATGAGACCCCTGTGGTGATGGCTTCCCTGGGTCTGTTATTCCCATTCATATAATGAGCCTAGGAGTGGGAGTACAATGGTGTGACATCTTGAGATACAGAAGGGATTGATAGGAAGATTGCTTTACATTTAACTGTAGCAATCTTCTGTCTGGCCTTAGGTCACTGAAGGGAACTTTGATTCCTGAGGATGAACTGACAAGCAAGCAAATCAAAACACAGCAAGAAAATATCTAATAAAACACAACAATATCGGTGCTCCGTGCTGGAAAAAGTCTCTATCTCTTAGAGTTCTGTACTCGGCCCTACGTCCATTTGTCCTATAATCTTTAGTAAGCAGCCATATCCTCACAACATGGCAAAACTAAGAGCTTGAACTTCACCATCTACAATCTGTTGGCCACAGAAATGTTGCCTTTCCGCCTGGTAGATGCAGATGGTTTCCGAAATCTGATGGCCATCACAATCCCCCAGTACCAGTTACCATTACTTTTCTAAGAAACCTGTGCCTGCACTACACCAGCATGTCACAGACAACATCACCCATTCCCTGAAAAATTCTATGTTAGAACTTGCTGACTGGCTGTGGGGGCAGGCGGTCAAGGGGCTACTCCACAAATCTTTGAATCTCCAAGGCTTGCGGGACAAACTTCTGTATCTAACATTTTCTCCACTGCTTCTGTCTCCTCCATCTCCTCTAGGGCCTCGATTTGTGCCCTCAACCTCTCCTTAAGCTGACATTCCAACAGCATTCCCTCAGTGCAGAGAGAATCCCATCTCAGTACTGCGCAGCCATTCTCAAAACAATCAGGCAGTGTTTAAATTAATATGCCTTTGAGATCGCAGTTACACCACTCAAGAGTTGTGAACAGCTATCCAGGCGGAGTTTGCGCAATGGCTGTCTCCACTGAACCTGGAGCCAGGAAAGGCCATATGCAGTAACGGTGCAAACCTGGTTGTATGCTGGGGCAACCTTACACGTGCCTTGCATGGTTCATGTCCTCGACCTGGTGGCACAGCAATTTCTCCCTCACTATCCTGGCCTGGATGCGCTGCTGCAGAAAGCACAGTCGCTGTGTGCTTACTTCTGATGACTGCACCTCGCAGGTTATTGACTTGCATTGCTACAGAGGTCTTTCAGCCTGTCAGTTAACTGTTTGATTTGCTATGTTCCAACACAGTGGAATTCCACTCTGCACATGTTGCAGCAACTGTGGCAGCAGTGATGAACACTGGTGCAGTATGTCCTTTTGCATAGCCTGGTCCAACGCAGTACGGACGTCATGTAAATCATGCTTGTGGAGAGGGCACAGATGAAGGACCTCTACACTCTTTGCACAGTTTCAAAATGGCTGCAAAGAGGTTAGTGTTGATGATGCTGTCATCAGCATCACTATTCCGGTCATCTACATGCACAATTTGAATAGTCTGCATGAGGAGGTGGTGGTCCCAGAGGACGAGGTGGAAGCAAAGGAGGTTGCAGAAGGGATAACATATCACTAAGTTCAGGACTGCTGTCGCACAGGTGGGTGCCATGGAAGGGTGGATTACAGCAATCGACGGGGGCTCATGGTACCAGACAAACTGCTGATTAATGTGCAGGAGCCAAGGAACAAATTGCGGAGGACAAGGAGGAAGAGGTGATGAACGTGTAACAGTCACGACGAGATGAAGAAAATAGTGATCCTCTCTTTGTTGTCAATGGTTGAAGATGGAGGAAGCAACCTTGAGTGTTACCCCGCCACCAACACAACATGGACTTGGACCTCATGGAAGCGCCCGACACATTAGTGCCTTCTAGCTGCACTATCTTCAACATGATGCCCATATTCTTACGTTTATAAACAGTGCTGACTTCTGGGTTGCCATTCTGTTAGATCCACGGTACAAGAGTAAATTTTGCCAGATGCTTTTCCCCACCTGGGAACAATATGCTTTGCAGTTCTAGACGTCCAGCCCTAGGAACGTCAAGGCGTCATCGCAAAAACATTAGCAGCAGGAGCAGTGTGAGTGGCATAATCAATTTCTGTGAGTCATTTCACACATTTTTTAGACCAGCCCGAGCACCAGCAGAACAAGTATGACATGCTGTGAATGATTGGAGAGGATGATGCAGGAGTATCTTGAACTCAATATTAATGTCATCAGGGAGAATTTCAACCCTTTTGCATTTTGGTCTTCAAATATGGAAGCATGGCTTGAGCTCACCTGTCATGTCTTGGAGCTCTTTCCATGCCTGGCATCCAGCGTTCTCTCAGAATGTGTGTTTAGTGCTGCTGGTGGTGTCCTGATGGATAAGCACATTTGGCTATCCCCTGAAAGTGTAGACTGCCTAAGTTTCTTCAAAATGAACAAGTCATGGATCTCCCATTACTTTTGCACTCCAGTCGCAGACCAGGCAGACTAAGTGTTGGTGTCGTTTTTAGGGCCAAGCATTGAACTCACATGATTGCAGTCTGTGCCACCTTTGTCTTGGCTTCTGTGCCTGCTGTTGCTACTGCTGCTGATGATACTAAAATTTTTTGAAATGTGAAGACTCCATGTTGGGTCTCCATCCGGTGGGTGGTTGCCTTTAGTAGAAGATATTTCAGAGGCCCATTATACTGTTTCTACTCTGTGGAAATTGATGCTACTTTAGTGTTGTGAGACAATAATTTTTAGAAATGTGGAGAATTCAAGTTGGTTATCCTTCATGTGTGTTGCCTGTAGAAGTAGAGCTCCCTGACTGGCAAACCTGCACTTACTTTCACTCCACTACCTTTGTCACTATCCTTACATTTTCCTACCAATAGTACTGTATGAAACTTATGATTGTGCCATCTGAGTGTGGCCGGGGGAAAAAAAATTGCTGTTGCATGAGGTATCAGGGCTCCCAGCAAAGAAGGCTTACTTGACCACCAGGTCTTCCTTGAAACTTAAATTCAAAGCTGTAAATGCTGGGCTAGACCCTGATGCCTCATGAATGGCTCATGGCTGACTGCTGCTGTGACATTAGCAAATTTCTACTGTGGGTCAATTGTTGCCACTTTTCCTGGTGTCTTCCCCTAATTTTAGCTGTCTCTTAAGCTTTTTGCTACCCCTTAAGGTGTCGTGTATACGTTTGGTTTTGCCTCCCATTGAATTTAACCCTTTCTGTCATGTGACGAACTATCCCGTCCATGTGCCCTGGGACTTAATTCCCAGGGACGGGATAGTACGTCACAGTGATCAGTGGCGCCTACGTGGTGAGCGCCGTTGATCGCGGCCGGGTGTCAGCTGATTATCACAGCTGACACCCGGCACAATGTGTCAGGGGCGGTCACGGACCGCCCCCGACACGTTAACCCCTTTCACACCGCGATCAAACACGATCGCGGTGTTCCGGGGGTTAAAGGGAAGCATCGGCAGGGAGGGGCTCCCTCCATGTTTCCCTGAGCCCCCCACGGCAGCGCAATGTGCAGCGCTGCTGCCGGGGGCTCCATCCCTGCGGGTCCCCGAATCCAAGATGGCGACGGGGACCTTCGGGTGCCTGCAGGGAGCTGGCTTCCTCATGCCTGCAAAGCGCAGGCAAGGAGGAAGCCTTGTGCAGTGCCTGTGACAGATCGCTGATCTGTCACAGTGACAGTGATGTCCCACCTGGGACAATGTAATAAAGTTAAAAAAAAAGTGTAAAAATAATTTTAAAAAAATCACTAAATAAATTAAAAAAAAATATTCCCTAATAAATTCATTTTTTGGAAATAAAAAAACAAAACAATAAAAGTACACATATTTGGCATTGCGACGTCCGTAATGACTTGCCCTATAAAACTGTCCCATTAGTTAACCCTTTTAGCGAACCCCTTAAAAAATAAAAATAAAAAACGAAGCAAAAAATGATTTATTATCATACCGCCGAACAAAAAGTGCAATAACGCACAATCAAAAAGACGCATATAAATATGCATGGTACCGCTGAAAATGTCATCTTGTCCCGCAAAAAATGAACCACCATACAGCGTCATCAGTAAAAAAATAAAAAAGTTATAGCTCGCAGAATAAAGCAATGCAAAAATAATTATTTTTTATATAAAATTGTTTTCATTGCATAAAAACGCCAAAACATAAAAAAAGACCTAAATGAGGTATCGCTGTAACCATACTGACCCAAAGAATAAAAGGGCTTTATCAATTTTACCGTACGCGGAACAGTGTAAACGCACACCCCAAAAGAAATTCATGAAACGCCGGTTTTTGTTCATTCTGCGTCCCAAAAATCGGAATAAACAGCGATCAAAAAATGTCACGTGCCCGAACATGATACCAATAAAAGCGTCAACTCGTCCCGCAAAAAATAAGACCTCACATGACTCAGTGGGTCAAAATATGGAAGAATTATAGCTCTCAATATGTGGTGATGCAAAAACTATTTTTACAATAAAAAGCGTCTTTTAGAGTATGACAGCTGCCAAAAATAAAAACCGCCATAAATAGTAAATCAAACCCCCCCGTTATCACCCCCTTAGTTAAGGAAAAATAATGTATTTATTTCCATTTTCCCATTAGGGTTAGGGTTAGGGCTAGGGTTAGGGCTGAGATTAGGGTTAGGGGTGTGTTGGGGTTAGGGTTGGAGTTAGAATTGGGGGGTTTCCACTGTTTGGGGCACATCAGGTGCTCTCTAAATGCAACATGGCGTCTTATCTCAATTCCAGCCAATTCTGCGTTGAAAAAGTCAAATGGCGCTCCTTCCCTTCCAAGCTCTGCCATGTGCCCAAACAGTGTTTTATCCCCACATATAGGGTATCAGCCTACTCAGGACAAATTGCAAAACAACTTTTGGGGTCCAATTTCTCCTGTTACCCTTAGGAAAATAAAAAATTGGGGCAAAAATATCATTTTTGTGGAAAAAAATGATTTTTTTATTTTCACGCCCGGGCGTTATGGGGGTTCAAAGTGCTCACCACACATCTAGATAAGTTCTGTGGGGGGTCTAGTTTCCAAAATGGGGTCTCTTGTGGGGAGTTTCAATAGTTTAGGTACATCAGGGGCTCTCCAAACGCACATGACACCCGCAGAACATTCCATCAAAGTCTTCATTCCAAAACGTCACTACTTCCCTTCCAAGCCCCGACGTGTGCCCATACAGTAGTTTTCTCCCACATATGAGGTATCAGCGTACTCAGGACAAATTGGACAACAACTTTTGGGGTCCAATTTCTCCTGTTACCCTTGGGAAAATAAAAAAATTGGGGACTAAATGATCATGTTTGTGGAAAAAATACAATTTTTTAATTTTCATGCCCGGGCATTATAAACTTCTGTGAAGCCCTTGGGGGTTCAAAGTGCTCACCACACATCTAGATAAGTTCCTTGGGGGGTCTAGTTTCCAAAATGGTGTCACTTATGGGGGGTTTCCACTGTTTAGGTACATTCGGGGCTCTCCAAAAGCAACATGACACCCGCAGAGCATTCCATCAAAGTCTGCATTCCAAAACGTCACTACTTCCCTTCCGAGCCCCGACGTGTGCCCATACAGTAGTTTTCTCCCACATTTGGGGTATCAGCGTACTCAGGACAAATTGGACAACAACTTTTGGGGTCCAATTTCTCCTGGTACCCTTGGGAAAATAAAAAAAATGGGGACTAAAAGATCATGTTTGTTGAAAAAATATGATTTTTTAATTTTCACGCACGGGCGTTATAAACTTCTGTGAAGCCCTTGGGGGTTCAAAGTGCTCACCACACATCTAGATAAGTTTCTTAGGGGGTCTAGTTTCCAAAATGGGGCCACTTGTGGGGGGTTTCCACTGTTTAGGTACATCAGGGGCTCTCCAAAAGCAACATGACACCAGCAGACCATTCTATCAAAGTCTGCACTACAAAACATCACTACTTCCCTTCCGAGCCCTGACGTGTGCCCATACAGTAGTTTTCTCCCACATTTGGGGTATCAGCGTACTCAGGACAAATTGGACAACAACTTTTGTGGTCCAATTTCTCCTGGTACCCTTGGGAAAATAAAAAAATTGGTGACTAAAAGATCATGTTTGTGGAAAAAATACGATTTTTTTATTTTCACGCCCGGGCGTTATAAACTTCTGTGAAGCACTGGGGGGTTCAAAGTGCTCACCACACATCTAGATAAGTTCCTTGGGGGGTCTAGTTTCCAAAATGGTGTAATTTGTGGGGGGTTTTCACTGTTTTGGTACATCAGGGGCTTTCCAAACGCGACATGGTGTCCGATCTCAATTCCAGCCAAAAACGTCAAATGGCGCTGCTTCCCTTCTGAGCTCTGCCATGCGCCCAAATAGTGGTTTACTCCCACATGTGGGGTATCAGCGCACTCAGGACAAATTGCACATTAACTTTTATGGTCCTGTTACTCTTGGAAAAATGAGAATTGAGGGTGAAAAGATCATTTTTTTGGAAAAATATGATTTTTTAATTCTACCGCTGTACGTTATAAACTTCTGTGAAGCCCTTGTTGGTTCAAAGTTCTCACCACATATCTAGATTAGTTCCTTGGGGGGGTCTAGTTTCCAAAATGGGGTCACTTGTGGGGGGTTTCCACTGTTTAGGTACATCAGGGACTCTCCAAACGTGACATGGTGTCCGATCTGAATTCTAGCCAATTTTGCATTGAAAAAGTCAAACGGCGCTCCTTCCTTTCTGAGCTCTACCGTGCGCCGAAACAGTGGTTCCCCCCACATATCAGGTATCAGCGTACTCAGGACAAACTGCACAATAACTTTTGCAGTCCAATTTCTCCTGTTACCCTTGGTAAAATAAAAAAAATTGAACCTGAAGTATTTTTTTTGTGAAAAAAAGTTAAATGTTCATTTTTTTTTTAAATATTCAAAAAATTCCTGTGAAGCACCTGAAGGGTTAATAAACTTCTTGAATGTGGTTTTGAGCACCTTAAAGGGTGCAGTTTTTAGAATGGTATCACTTTTGGGTATGTATTTTCTATCATATAGACCCCTCAAAGTGGCTTCAAATGTGATGTGGTCCATAAAAATAAAATGGTGTTGCAAAAATGAGAAATCGCTGGTCAACTTTTAACCCTTATAACGTCCTAAGAAAAAAAAATTGGGTTCCAATTGTGCTGATGTAAAGTAAACATGTGGGAAATGTTATTTATTAAGTTTTTTGTGTGCCGTATCTCTGTGATTTAAGGGCATAAAAATTCAAAGTTGGAAAATTGCGAAATTTTCAAAATTTTCGGCAAATTTCCATATTTTTCCACAAATAAACGCAAGTTATATGAATGAAATTTTACCACTAACATGAAGTACAATATGTCACGAGAAAACAATGTCAGAATCACCGGGATCCATGGAAGCGTTCCAGAGTTATGACCTCATAAAGGGACAGTGGTCAGAATTGTAAAAATTGGCCCGGTCATCAACGTGCAAACCACCCTTGGGGGTTAAGGGGTTAATGGGGTTCGAGTACATTTGTTGAACTGTTCAGCGAATATGTTTGGCGAATGTCGGGTTCACTCATCTCTATTTCTAATCAGAAGAAATTATAGCAAGGATGCTGCCAAAGTTAGATGCAGTATGTAACCCAAGAAAGGCGAAACTCCCGATGTACAGTACAGGTACAATAAAATAATTATCGAGATGTAGCATAAAATTTGTATGTTATTTTAAGGGAAGATTTAAAGGGGTTGTCTGGTATATTATAGTATAGGTGATAACCTATTGATCGGTGGGGTCTTATCACCAGAACAGGGGCCCGTTGTGATAAGAATGCTGTCAGTCAGTACAGGTTGCAGAGGTGGGAGCCCTACTGATCGATAAAATATCACCAAGTGACCCTTTTAAAGAGTTTTTATCATTTTTATAAGATATCACCTATCCATAGAAATGGTGGAGATGGCAGTGTGTAGACCTTTGCTATGTCCGGCAGACGAAAAGAGAATGAATGATGTGAAGAAGCATGCTGTCTGGCCTTATATCGCATTCAAACATTAGTTTTTACAAGTGCAAGCAAAACGGACAGATTATTTTGATCAGAGTGCGGTTCGAGCATCAGTTTTTCTCGTATGTGAAAAAAAAAATCTCCACCTTCTGTTGTGGTGACAGTCCGTGAAAATCGAACTGCACTCAGATGGCATCTGAGTGCGGTCTGATTTTTTAATGGACCCATAGACTCAGTTTGCTGATTTTAATTGGATAACAAAAAAATCATGGACATGTGAATGGTCCTATAGACTATCATAGGTACAAGTGCAGTCAGATTTTCACCATCTGTTAGAAAAAAAAAGGTGGAATTTTTTTTTCTACACATACGAGAAAAAACTGATGACACTCGGACCACACTCTGATCAAAATAATTGTACCGTTTTTCTTGTACATGAGAAAATCAGACCTGTAAGGCTGGGTTCACACGTAGCGGAATTCCCACGGAAGTTACCGTGAGAATTCCGGAATTCCATTCCGCAGGAAAATCGCATTTTAAATTCCTGCGATTTTCCCATGGAAAAACTAGCGTTTTGCAAGCGTAATTAACTTGCAGAATGCTAGCGTTTTCCAAGCGATCTGTAGCATCGCTTGGAGAACTGATTGACAGGTTGGTCACACTTGTCAAACATAGTGTTTGACGAGTGTGACCAACTTTTTACTACTGAGGCCGCCTATGCAGCATCATGAGACGCGACGTCAGCAAAGGTCATCGCAAGGCATTGCTGGGAACGGGAGCTGCCGCGTGTATCGCTGAAGTCTGGGGACGCTGCGCGGGACACCGGAATGTGAATATAACCCGATTTTTTATTTAAATTCTATTTTTTACAGGGATATGGTACCCACAGCCCGGAGGACAGTCTCCTCTCCTCCGGACCATGGGTACCATCCGCAATTGTTCTGCTTACTTTTCGCATGGTGGGCACAGCCACATGCAGAAAGTAAGCAGAACAATGCATTCCTATGTGGGCGGAATTGCCGCGATTCAGGAAATTAATGAGCATGCTGCGTATTTTCCCGCTATGCGATTCCGCCACAGGAAAATCCGCAGCATTAGCACAGCATTGCGGAATCCCATAGGATTGTATGGGATGCTTTTTTTTTGCGTTTTCGCGATAAAAACCGCCACGAAAAAACCTGAACGTGTGAACGCAGCCTAATGGGCCCTACGTAGCACTTGTTTTCATTTTGGTTGCAGGTGCAGTTGACATTACTACAATGGCCTGGTTCCTCCTGTCCTATCCGAGGGCAGCGTGAAGAACTTAGGCCTCTTTCACACATCAGGTTTTCGCCGTCAGGCGCGATCCGGCGCTTTTGACAGAAACCGGATGCGGCGAAATGCAATGCCGGATCCGGTTTCCCCCCCATTGACTTGCATTTGCGCCGGATCGCGCCGTATGGCCATGCGTTTCATCCGGTTTTCGCCGGATCCGGCAATGTGTCGCGATCCGGCGTCTGGAAAAAACGGTGACTGTAACGTTTTTTGTCTCCGGCGAAAAAGCCGGACACGCCGGATCCGGCGCGTCCGGCTTTTTCACACAATGAAAGCCTATGAGCGCCGCAATGCGCCGCATCCGGTTTTTTGGTCTGAGCATGCTCAGTAGCTCTGCCCACAAGACATATATAAAAGCAAGACAGTGGGACCCACAGCCACACCCAACATGCCACCCAAGAAAGCAACCAAGCGAAGCAGGAGAAGGCAGGAGACCACTGCAGCACCATCCGCACCACCACCACCCCAAATGGAGCAGCAAATGGAACATGCTGAGGAGGGGAGGCCAGCAGCAGATGAGAGACGGTAATTATCAAATCCCCCATTCCTCCAAACTAGGGCTATTGAATATCAAGATATTCATTGGCCCTTTGTTTCTCTTTATTCAACAGCCGCCCAATAGATGCAGCAGCAGCAGCAGCAATGGCAGCAGCTGGAACACCACCCACAGGCATGGAGTGTGGCCACCAGGAAGACAGCACATCATCTTCTGGGAGCCCTCCCTCGCATCGTCAGCGTTTGACGGTAAGTTTTTATTTCCAAAATCCATCTTCTCTGTAATATATGTCTATTCATTGCCTTTTATTTCAAAACAGGAATCACAAGATGAAGAGGAGCTCCCAGAAGAAGAAGGAAGGGGTGGACAGACACCTGGAGTGGGCTCACAATTGGTAAGTTTTTTGCATCAAACGCAGAAACACAACATCACACTACACACAACACATAGAAAACAATGTTCTGCAGACCACACACAGCAAACAAATGCCTACATCCAAAGACATAACATTTTTTGTTTTCTTCTCTAGTCTTCCCAATCTGGTGCTCGGCCAAGAAGTCCTCGCAGTGCCTCCCAGGGTCGTCGGCGACAGCAACGCGGCGGTCACCAGCGTGTAAGTATAAATATTTTTGCTTTGTTTTCTTGCACTTTTTATTTCATTTCTTTTGTGGAGGCTAATTATGTTATTTTTGTCTTTTTCTTTAACAGCCTTCACAGCGTGCTCCCGACTCTGACGGTGAGGATGGAGGGATTGATGTGGACCGCCTCATCGATCTCGTCAGAGAAAGGGAGCCACTCTGGAATATGGCTGACCGCCGCCACGCTGACCTGATCGTTACCCGACGACTCTGGGAGGAAATCTGTTCGCTCCTTGTGGGCCGCTGGGAGGACCTCGAAGCTCGGGCCCAGATTAAAGAGCGTAAGTATATACAGTACCGGTTGCTTGATGTAAACCAGTGTTTCCCGAACTCCAGTCCTCGTGGTCCCCACGGATCATGTGTTCAGGATTTCTATTTACTATGGAAATCCTGAAAATATGACCCCTGGGGACCATGAGGACTGGAGTTTGGGAAACACTGATGTTGTATACTAACCACTCCTTTCTCGTTTCAGGGAACAGAATTGTGAATCGGTGGCGGTCTGTGAGAGATCGTTTCAAGAAGGAGTTCAATAAAGAGATGCGGGCCCCGAGTGGATCTGGAGGACGCAGGAGCAAGTACAAGTACGCAGAAGCCCTGTCGTTCCTCCGGGAAACAATGGTCACCAGAAGGTAAATATTACACACCACATGTGAAAAAAATGTTATATGTAAAAAATTTTTTCAGCCAGGGCCATACCATGTCAGTATTTTAATTGTTTTTTTTTCTCTTTATTCCACAGCACGGTGAGCAGCACTCGGGAGCCGGCACGATTGGACCCTTCTGAGGCGATCCCTGAGGAGACCGGCACCGAGGGACACTTCGACCGCCCCGGTACATCTGCACCTTCCCAGCCTTCCCACACATTCGACCCATCTGTCCCATCCACCAGCACAGGAGCATCGTGAAGCTGCTGGTGAGGAGATCGCTTTCCCTTTACCCCACCCTTCTGCCCCTGCCACCTCTAGTACACCTGCGGGTACTGGGCGGCAGCGGCAGAGGGGTCAGGAAAAGACTTATGCGCCAGAGTTCTTGCATCTGAATGCATCTTTCCAGAACTGTCTAAAAGTCTTGTCAGAGCAAATCTCCGCAGGCTATCAGCAGATCAACTCCAGCATTCTGGAGGTGAAGACACTTCTGCAAACCATGCATTCAGAAGCAAGATCTTCGCCAAACCACACCTTTTTCAGGTCTGTTGTGGAGCGCATGGAAACGCTCTCTCCTGCCCAGCAGATGCATGTAATGCATTCATGCCACGCTGCTCTCCAGCAAGTTACCTCCCAACCTCCTCCTCCTCCCACCACAGTAGTTCCTCCACCTGCACCCCCTCCAGCCACTTTCCATCCTCCCCCTCCTATTACATCTACACCCCCTCCAGCCACTTTCCATCCTCCCCCTCCTATTACATACCATCCACCTCCCCAGCACCATCCACCTCCCCAGCACCATCCACCTCCCCAGCACCATCCACCTCCCCAGCACCAGCAACCTCCCCAGCACCAGCAACCTCCCCAGTAACAGCAACCTCCACAGTACCTGCAAACTCCCCAGTACCAGCAACCTCCCCAGTACCAGACATCTCCCCACTTCCAGCAACCTGCCCCGTACCAGACATCTCCCCACTTCCAGCAACCTGCCCCGTACCAGACATCTCCCCACTTCCAGCAACCTGCCCCGTACCAGACATCTCCCCACTTCCAGCAACCTGCCCCGTACCAAACTCCTTCCCCATACAACTTGCCATCAACATCATCTGCTCCTACAGTCCCTGCCCAACCCTCCACTCCACCACCCACCACCTCTTCTGCTTCCCACATGTCCACCCATTCTGTAGTTTTTTCCACACCTTCACCTCTAACTGTTCCTTCCCCACCACGATCCCAGTCCTCTCTCCACACTCCCATTGTCGAAGTGTCCCGCAGCCCCTACAGCAGTATTTCCACCACACACTACACAGATTTATAATGTGTGTATTTAAATAAAAATGACCAGTTTTATGGTTTCAGTTTTATAGTTTCAAAGTTTTATTAAACAAGTTTATTAAAATTTTAAAAAAGTTTACTAAAAAAAACATTTTTCAATAAAAGTTAAATTATTTTACACTGGTTGTCTGTCATTTCTTTCTGCGGCGAAAAAGGTTAAATACAGGGTATTTAAAAGGTGAAATGGTATTCAAAACTAGGTATATAACTGTGGGTAAATTTTAGCTTTTTGCCACAGTTGTGTTCCTGGTTGTGTTTGAAGCAAAGTATTTCACCTAAAAAGTTGTGTTTATTGTTGGTGATTTCCTAACAATGTACACAACTTTTGTTAAAAGGTGAAATACTTTGCATAAAACACAACCAGGTACACACCTGTGGCCTAAAGCTAAAAATAGAGACCATGACAAGATAGCCAACTTTGGTTGGCAAAGGTATATACTGTTGGTACAGAAGGTACACAAGTTTGGTTAGGGCACAAATCTTTCACACTCTGTCATCCTGCCAGTGTACTCTGCCTTGAGGTGACATAAAGTATAGTGCAAAATTGTCCCTCATTACTGAAACCGTCACAGAACTTCTAGTGGTAATGTCATGGTAATCTTGCAAGGTGGTTTCTTCAGAGGTGTCCTCAATGGAAATGGGTTCCTTGCAGATAACAAAATTGTGGAGTACCACGCACGCTTTGATCACCTCGTCCACAGTTTCTGTCTTGAGGTTGATCGCAGTCAATAGGACCCGCCATTTGGCTGTCAGAATACCAAAGGTACATTCAACCATTCTTCTTGCTCTTGTGAGGCGGTAATTAAAAATGCGTTTTGGTCTTGTCAATCCTCTGCTAGAGTACGGTTTCAAAAGGTGTTCTGACAGCTGGAAGGCTTCATCCCCTACACAGACAAATGGCATAGGTGGACCAGATGTTTGCGGCAGCAGTCTAGGTGGTGGGAACTGGAAGGTGTTTCCATACAGTTTACGCCCCATGGCAGACAGTTTGAAAACTTGAGAGTCATTGGAGCGGCCATAGGCCCCAATATCAACCGCAATAAATTTGTATTCCGCGTCAGCGATGGCCATGAGGACAATTGAAAAATATTTCTTGTAATTGAAATATTCCGATCCCGATCCAGCTGGCTTTACAATGCGGATATGTTTCCCGTCCACAGCGCCCAAGCAGTTTGGAAACTGACATATCTGTTGAAACTTGTCAGCAATTTCAATCCACCTCTCTGTTGTGGGCTCTGGTAAAAACTCTTCAGCTAAGGAGTCCCACAGTGCACGGCATGTGTACTTCACAATTCCAGATATGGTGGAAATCCCGAGTCTGTACTGGAAATGCAGTGACGAAAGGGATTCTCCAGTTGCAAGAAATCTGTGGGGAATTAAAAAACAATAAATTAGTTTTAAATCACAGCATTACATACCAAAACTCAGCTATAACACTTGGAGATACAAACTACCACCAACAAGATTGCAGTGAAAGTGTGCTCTGATGCGATCATATCCAATAAATGTGGCTTACCTTAAAGTCACCATCAGACGCTCTGCGGGTGAAACAGAGAAGCGGCAATAGGTGTCCGCTTTTCTTATGAGGTGTGCAATGCGCTCCACCAAGTAATCAAAATTCTCCATTTTCATAACATATCCAAAAAATTTATCCGGGTTTCGTCGAAGGTCCATGCATAGTGTAGAATTGACCCCACGCGTCATTCTCTTGGCTGTGATGGGGTGGATCCACAAACGTCGTCTACGATGCCTGATGCGCTGCTGTCTCGCTCTCTCCTTCTCCAGAACAATCACCCTCAAACGATTTGCCTCCGCTGTAAAATCCGCCAAATTCTTCAAAATATTTCCAATGACAACATCCATCTTCGCCAGTAACTTGCTCTTCTCTCCAACCTGCACTTTCTCCTCTACAACCTGTCAAAGAAGGGCTGTAGGAACATGCTATATATAGTTTTCCAGTAGCCAATCCCGTTCGGAAGGCCACAATGGTCAATTTTAAAAACCGGATCCGGCGTAATCCGTCGAAAAACGGATAGAAAAACGGATGAACCGGATGAGACGGATCCGGTTTTGTCTGTCCAGAAAAAGACGGATCCGGCAGAAAACCGGATCCGTCACATCCGGTTTTACGAAACATTTGCCGGATCCGGCGTTCCGGCACGACGCCGGATCGCGCCTGACGCCGAAAACCTGATGTGTGAAAGTAGCCTAACAGAGACCCTAATTTCAGTTACTGGGTTCCTTGAGTAGATTTCATGATGTGTATAAGCTCAGTAGTCCTCCACATTCCCAGCTGTGATTTCCCCAGCAGCTGAAGCCATCAAAATTGATCTTGTGAAAACTACTTAAGG